>NC_090055.1:9695168-9778108 GCF_038355195.1 Osmerus mordax
CTGTATACACTATACAGTAAATTATTCTGTTATTTTGTATGTAAACCACTGTATGTTCAACTTTGTGTTGGTTGGGATGTACACTGTGTACATATATGTAAAATATATTTGTTACCGTGTATTTCTGTGTTCTGAGTATGAAAACAATATTCTCAAATATTTTACAACACACTTATGTATGTACTGTCTGTAGTAAATGTAACACTGAACTAAAAAAGGCCTAACTCACTTTGATGAATGAAGAAGAAGTGTTTTCCATTCATCATAGTGTTTTACATTGAGCACATCAGTGTTCAAATGGTTCTTATAAATGTCTATTGATATGATGGTTTGTGTTTGTCATTTGAAATGATTAAATAACATTGTTTTGAATGTTAAGTTTAATTTTGCAGGAGAAGTGAGGGGTTTTGCCCATTGTGTGTGTGTTTTTTTGATTTGTGTGTAGAGTTCTGAGAGTATGAGGTATGCATTCAGAAAATGTGTGTAACCAATCGAGAAAAACTGTAATGTAAGAAGTGGGCCTAGACAAAAACGATCCGTTGTCGGCAGGATTCGAACCTGCGCGGGAAGATCCCAATGGATTTCTAGTCCATCGCCTTAACCACTCGGCCACGACAACTCTTACGTAATACACTGTATAGCGATGTACTGCGAATTTACATAACATAACACGTTCCACTTGTGTGACAAACTTATCGTCGAATAGTTTGAACTCACTTTTTTTCTCCTGATTTTGCCACGGACCCCTTTTCGGTCTTTGTCACATTTGATAGCTGCTCTGTCTGCTAAAAAGACAGAGAACCAAGTTATCCAACATCGATTTGGCCAAGCGGTTCAGCTTCTATGGCTGTAAATCAGGATCGTGACTCACTTTTAGATCCAGGGAATCGTATTCGTCCTGAAATATGTCATCAATAAGGGCATTTATATCCTCGATGTCGGTTCTTCTCTGTGTTGATGTCGGTGAGGAGGAACTGATGTGAAAGATAACAGGACCACTTGTTAGCTCGCGACACTAGCTACATTCCAGGATCATTGCTAGCCTAGCAACTTGACGGCGTTTAACAACGCGTTAACATTACTGTTGACTTAGCTAGCGATAGCTCTTCAGATAGATATAGCTAGCTAGCTTAAATCAGACCATACCCGTTAGCTATAATCTGCCCCAATGTGTACAACATACCTCTTGTTTGCCTTTGTTTCTTTTATTTGCTTTGCGTGAATCTGAGCCGGGCATTCATCTGATGAAGCTCGAGGCGAAAGTGAAGTATTGCTACAAAACTTACTTTCAATCTCATCAAGAAGTTCGTCTAAATCGTCAGCCATGGTTGCGTCTATGCCCTAGTAGTGTACAGTATCTGTATAGGCCAAACAATTGGCGTCGTTGCCATGGAACCAATTTACTTCTCTGCTTGCTACTGCCTATACTTACTAGTATAATCTCCAAACCTGGATTTAAATCTGTACGGTTACGGTCTGATTGGAAGACAAAGTCTTTGCTAGTTCTACTGGGCTAAGGGTGTACGGACAAAAAGAATATCCGTTGTCGGCAGGATTCGAACCTGCGCGGGAAGATCCCAATGGATTTCTAGTCCATCGCCTTAACCACTCGGCCACGACAACTTACAACATAGGTAAGCGATAGTGATTATTTTACAGAAACACGTATCTGTCGATCAAAGAAATCATATTTGTGAAAGACAGGTTCAGAATGTGTTTGGAATATGTTCGGAATCCTTACAATTCCGAACACGTCCTAACCATTTCTAACCCAAGTCCTAACAGAGATGCGATGGCAGAATCACCTGCTGAGTAAAACAACAAAATACTTCAGCAGAGCAAACGGTCACTAAATCAGTTACAGCACTGTACATTGACAGTTATCAACGGCGCAATAAGAAAAGATACATCGGTATGTAAAAGCAAATTATGATTTTGAAATGCATTTTTGAAATGTGTTTAATTTTCCAGACGAGCTTGGAATTTAAATGTCTCATAGATGTCCACTTATGAAAAAGTGGTAAATCGTTTTGTTTTACAGTCACTCTGCCAATATTGTTTGGAGATGTCACAAAGTGTAGGCTATGTATTAGGATTTAGTTGTGGAAAACTATCGTAACTATATTTTTTGCGAAAACTTTCTGAAGTTCGCTACTGTAGCTCACGTAGTCTTAACTGTATCTACAGTAGTCGGCTAATATTACATATTTTACTTCACACAATATGTTTGTGTATAGTCTAAACACACAGCCTGTTAGAACTATTTATATTGCATACTCGTTACTAATATATTACATAACACTGTGTTATGTAATATGTTAGTAAGGTAGTAGGAGGAGGGAATGGTGCGTGCGGGAAAATAAATTAAGGACAATTAAACATTTCCTAACAACTACTATTTAGCTCATGGTCTGTATCTAGCAATCTAATAAATTATATATGGAGTATTTTACAATAAATAACCGTGTGTTTGGAGAGGGGATGAGTCTATGGAATCAAGAAGAGTAGTCGATTACTGAAGTACAGTAGCGTCCATGTAAATCAGCTGTTACATTTAGTCATTTATCATTTAGCAGACGCTCTTATCCAGAGCGACTTACAGTAAGTAAGTCTGCTATCTTCTGATGTTGCTCAATTGACATGGCTACATTATGAAGTGTTTTATGAGTAGGATACATTGGGAACTGTTGCAGAATTTTGAACTACATTAAATGTGTACCATCCCATGTGTATCAGTTTTATTACTACAGTATATTGTTAAATTGAAACAATCTAGATGAAAACATTTTTGTACCGATCAACATGAAGAAGTACAATTTTGTCAAAGGAAGTATGCTAGTGTCCTTCAGAAAAGGAAGGCAGCAGATGTGCCACCACAGGGGCTGCTGTGCAGGTTCTGCCACCTTGTCTTAAAACAAGGCCCAAATGGCCCACACATCCACACAGGATTCCCAGGATTGGCAGGGAAGTATTTATAGGCTACTACCCCTGCTAAGGTGTTCTCTCTATATCAGGCCCAATGCATGGAGAAGGGGCTGACCTGAGGGGAACTCAGCTCAGTATTTTATGAGACACAGAAATTAAAATGTATAAAGTGCTTTTTTTACTCATCTAACTTGCAATAGCTCTTTTTCGACTGTAGGTGGCAGCAAGAGATCGTGCTTTACCCCAAGGATTTGTAGTACATCGTGCTTCGCTGTTTTCTGATGTAGAGAAGGAGAATACAGCAAATTCCAGCCACGTCTCCCTGCCTCATTCTTTCCTGTTTTTCATCATACTTAAGTAAATCAAAGTAAAAAGCTTCTACTATTGAAAATAGTTTATTTTATAAATTGACAACACGGTGATCTTCGGAAGGTCCCTGGTGGTCTAGTGGTTAGGATTCGGCGCTCTCACCGCCGCGGCCCGGGTTCGATTCCCGGTCAGGGAACGTCTCTTTTGAAAATAGATTATTTGTCGACACTATGTCAGAGTTCTTATAATAAAAAATGAAAATGACCATTCACACACATTTTCGGAGTAGGAATGATACGGACCATATAAATTGTATCGGTTATCTTATTTTACAGGCCTTGTCCTTACTAAGTGTATAAATTATAATATCGGACTTGTGGTGTTATATAAAATGTTTTCAGGACAATTACTAGGTATGAACATTTTTTTGAACTAGTCTTGTTGCGGGGAGAATTAATGCAATATGCAATTTTCAACTTTTCTTTTTAAAGCAATCGTTACATTCATCAAGTCTTTCGCTGGACCTTGCTTACTCCCTTTCCCAACACCGTCCTTCTCAAAGATGGCCATGGGCCGGTGTTTCTTTACCACTGCTAGAGGAAGGCTGCGCTAAACTTGGGAATAGGTGCCTGTGCCTCTCGGTCTATTGTATACTGCCTTCTATAATTGTGAGAAATCTGTTTGCAAGTTTTATAGTGGGATTTGAGGCCTACGACTGTTTAACGATAAACTTGAGAACCGGGCACTGTGCACTGTTCTACATTTTCAGATGTTCATTTAAGAACCCAAGGACTTGCAGTGCCGCGTTTCAGCGTTGTTTGGAGGGATCCAGTTGTGTTCCAGGTGTAACACAAGTGTAACAAAACTGGAACCAAACTGTAGCACTCATAAACCGTGTTAAACATAACCAAGTGTTAAGAAAAAATAAGAAACCATCATATCGATATGCGATCATACATTTTATATTGAGTATTCAGAGTGCAGAGTGACCCTTCATGTCTTCATGTCCCACAATACTCTATCTATAATATCTCTAGTAAACAACCAACCTCACCAATTTTCGCTGAAGTCTTTCACCATCAATAATGCTCAGTATGTCAGTTCATACTGCAGAAGCTTTGATTGGTGGGAGGACGTCCTTCGGAAGTAGTGTTATTTACCTTAAGTATGTTCAGAACAGTTCTCACCCCGACACGGAAATCGGAACACATCACCCCAGTCCTGAGTCCTCCACTCCCTCCAATCAACCAAAGAATCATTTACAAAGTCCTTCTCCTAGTAGTTCACAAGGCCATAAACACTTCCGGTCCAACCTATCTCCAGGACCTCCTCACCCCTCATTTCACATCTAGGACACTTAGGTCCGGAAACTCAAACTTTGCAGTTCCCCGGACAAAATTGACTAAAATGGGCAACGACTCTGGAACAAGCTCCCGGAGATCATTAGGGCCTTAGATTCCCTCGCTGCTTTTAAATCACACCTCAAAACCCACTCATTTATTTCTGCCTTAACCTAAAGTCCTGGTTCCTGTTTTTGTTTATTTTCTGTGTTGTTTTTAGAATGCATTGTTTTAATTGCTCTGTCCGAAATTAAATATATAAAATGTATTTACTGTTTTTAAATACATATTATTCGATCTCATTACAATAGTATTAATTCTTTTAAATGTATTATCTTTTTGTATTTTATATTATCCTATTTTCTGCACTTCATAAGAACTTCTATTACTTTGTACTATTGTTGTTGTGATTGTCTATATCATGTTAAGCACCTTGAGACCTCTTTGTATTTTAAAGTGTGCTATACAAATAAAATCCATTATTATTATTATTACCAGGCATGTCTATGGTGGTTCGGGAAGGTTTGTATTGAAGTCAATGCAGCCCGAGGGGGACGGAGGCTAGCAGTCCTCCGGATGTACCATGGTTCTGTCACAGACAGTGCTGTTCGAGTTACATTACATTTACATTTATGCATTTAGCAGACGCTTTTATCCAAAGCGACTTCCAAGAGAGCTTTATAAAAGAGCATAGGTCACTGATCATAACAACGAGATAGCCCCAAACATTGCAAGCGGCCAAAACATGAAGCATACATTGTGGAAAACCAAATAAGTGCCAAAGGGAAGAACCATAAGAGCATGCAGTTAAACAAGTTACAATTGAACAACATGAAACTCCCCACAAGAGTGCAAGAGTGTACCTGTAGAAAAAACAATCAACAGTAAAATATTTCACAGCGAGTACAAGAATTTGAAACCGTTACAACTAACCAACAAGAGCAACAAGTCTCTCAATACGAGTCATTGTGATCCTGGAGGAAACTAACATCAGGTCCAGCCAAGCATTCCTAAGTGCCGTTGTACTCCCGAAACAAGTGCGTCTTGAGCCTTTTCTTGAAGGTGGGGAGACAGTCAGTGTCCTTGATGGAGGTGGGGAGTAGATTCCACCATTGGGGGGGCAGACAGAAGAAGAGCTTGTGTTGGGACCGGGCGCTCTTGAGCGGTGGGACCACCAGACGGTTGTCAGAAGAAGACCGTAGGTGGCGGGGGGGGGGGTGTAAGGCTGGAGGAGAGACTTGATGTAGTCGGGTGCAGTCCTGTTCACCGCTCGGAAGGTCAGTACCAGTGTCTTGAATCTGATACGGGCCGTGATGGGAAGCCAATGGAGGGAGATGAGGAGCGGGGTAACATGGGTTACCAAAGTTACCGAAGACCTTCAGTTCAATATTGTGTATTTTATAAATGTATCAGTGACATATTAATACATTTAGTATAGTTTTATCTAAAACATGTAACATGTTAATTTTTTTTAACCATTTTTAGTTTTACGAAATTTCACTGAGGAGCATGATCCTCCTCTTCCTCCTCTGATGAGCGTCCACTGATGAAGATTCATCAGGCCTTCGAAGAGCTGGAGCTGGGGGCTCGGGCAGTTGCCTTAGTGTTGAATCATCCCTTCTTCCTTCACGTGCCTTTTCCGGGGTTCCATCTCTGGTCCTCTGACTCAACTTGAGTCAGTTCATCACCCATCCGTGTCATTTTGGTTTCTGGCATTTCAGAGGTGTTCAGTTGTGTGTGCTTGAGTCACTCACAGATGGGCGATGTACTGAGGAGTCACAGTTACAGTGACAGTGGCTGTTAGTTCAGCCTGATCATGCCTCTGCCATGTCTGTCCTTAGACTTCTCCATCACGCAGGGCAAGGTCTCACACGCACACATGTTTCATGGAACCCTGTCTTGACCAATTAGGACCCAAAGTATAGATCAACATTAAATCATTCTTCTCCAGGGGCTTATCCAGAAGTACTTCTTGGGGGTTCCTCTTGTTTCTCTGCATTAATGTCTGTTTCAGGCAGGCCTATGGTTGTAACAGGTGGGAGAAGTCATTAGTGATACATTGCAAAGACACACAGATTTTTTAAAATATATTTCAATATTGTTCTACACAGATACCGGTAGCCTACCAATTGGAATGTTACACAACAGATTTTGTATTGACTTAAAAAATCATTTTGTACAGTAAAAACAACTTACATAGCTGATGATGTATATCAGAAGTGCTGCCACAAGCAATAAAATAGCATAAACGAGGTAGAAGTCAGTCTCTTTTAAGTGGTCTGACTTAATGTCAGGGCATCCTGGAAACGAATAAAACAATATTTTATTGTTTATTTTATTTTATTAAACACCTCTTAAATAAGTCGGAGTGTAATGTATAGATCTTATAGGTTTAGTAAGAAAATAGATCATGTCTTCAAGTATATACATTGACTCACCTGAAACTTTGAGACGAATCTGCCCTTCCTGATTCTGATTTCCAACTGGTGCAGCTAGTAAGCAAAGGTAGCTCCCACTGTCCTTGCCTGTCACATTAGGAAGGATAATATCCACTGAATTATTTAGAAGTTCCACCTCTCGCTCCAGACCTGCATACATCCTTGTTTTGTTAGGTGGAGTAAGATTTCTTGTGAGGAGGCCACTCAATTGATAGGGATCCTTGTTGATCTGGAATCAGAGTGTACAGTTACTTTTTAGTGAGTTTTGAGCAAGATTTCTGGTTAAGTGTTTTGGGTAGGATATTGTTCCTCACTATTCATTTAGCCAAGTAGGCTAAAACATTATATTGGCCAAATTATCATACACAAGTTATGACAAAACAGCACCACGAAAGGGAACATCTATGTCCCAAATTACTTCTGTTTTTGACCACTATAAGAAGAAGAGCATTGGATTTTCAACTAAGTCATAAAAAGCAACTCCTCTGCAAAAAAGCATTGAAAAAGGTATTTAAGCGTTTGGCTGTAATCCGTAAGTGTTCTTACCTTGTACCACCTAACTGCTCTGTACTGGACTCCACTTGCACTGAAAGCTGTACACCGTAGATGCGCGTCTTCTCCGCAGCTACACATACTTTCTTCAGCGTCCTCCATTATGTCTACACTGACAGCTAAGGAAAAGAAGTAACTTGTCACTCTTAGGAAAAATTGTTATGGTATTTGTATTTAACTGCTGGATGAATTGTATTTGACATCGAAGGCTGAAAGAATGGCCTTGGCGCCTTAAGAGCAAACACCATAGGCTATGCCCTCAGAAAGTGTCCTGAATTAGAGGTGGAATTAAGTAATGACTCCTTCAAGGATAAAGATGTTGGCCAATGAACGGTTTAACATTTCTATAAACAGACAAGGGCCCCGATTTCAAATATGAAGCAAGGCATGGACATGTTTTGGATCTAATATAGGCTACAACAATTTCCGTTTTAGGTGCTGGGCACGTCAAGGAACTCATATCGCCTGGTTATGTGCCGACAAAGTTAAAAACCCAATACAATCGAAAACAACTTACCTAATGCCACGATTTGGAGAACGACTAGAACAAGCATTGTTGCAAAGCTGTAGCCAATAATCATTCTCAGTTTTAATTGTCAACTGTTTATGAATATTCTGTACTTATAACGAAATTACTTTCGGTTTCACCTTGTTGCCCCGCCTACACGAGTCACATGTATGGGGCGCCGTTTGTTAAATGTGTATAATCGCTCAGTAAAACAGAGCGATTGGAAGAAAAAATGTGGGTGCGAATAACAACATGTATTTGGCTACTAATTTCGACAAGGAAAAGTGGTGAGTAGTATGAAGTGCAGAACTAATAATTCCAATGTAGACCACTTGTACTTGTTGCAAATGGATAATAGTAGTAGTAGCCTCCAAGACTATACGACCTATTCTCCGACATGTCAGAGAATAAGATAGTGATTGTGAATGGACCAAGAATGCCGGTCGGTGTAGGGCTAAAATGAACATGCTGGCTATTTTTATATTAAATGGAACATCTGATATTAACAATAATGAATACATCTAACCGTATTAATAATAGTTTAAAGCGTGATGGTTTCGATGAGTTGGGAAATCCCAGTAAAGCCCCGATCACGAGATCTATGACCCATGGGATTCCCCCAGTCAGGTGAATAACCATCTAAACTAACCATCTGTGGTTTAGCCAAATCCATATAGGCCTAGCCTACAAAAAAGAACATAGCCTACTTAAATCTAATTTAAATGTAAATGAGAGCCTAATAACATTTGGTTACAATGATCTCTTAAAATCTACAGATTCGTTATATGCAATATACATATATGAACCCCCAAAACTCCTATGTGATGAACCTATTTGACTTCTGTCTTCAATGGACACTGTTAAATGTACTTTCTTAATCTTACCACCTTTTTAGTGTCGGTTTCAGCGACTGTAGAGGAAGACTACAGGACTTATCCGTGCTGTAGGGATGGATCCACTCTTGAGTTGCCCATACAGCCAAAATGTGAACAAAGCTGGACAAAGGGGGATATGGTAATCTATTGCATACACTCAAAGGATCAGCTAACAATTTATGCTTAGGTTTCTGTCACAGTGACCATTTCTTTCACCAAATTATGTGATTTCTTCATAGTGTGAGTGATTATCCTTTTCTTTGACACAGCCCTTTGCAGAATACAACAGTGAGCCCAGGGGATGCCAGGACCCTTGCATGGAGATCTCCTCTGGAAAAATCACACTGAGCAAATGTGTCAACTTGACACTCATTGTCTTGTGTTCAAACGTGGGTCACTTAAGAATGACTAGATATACTAACTTTAATTCTTTATTTGGATTCCATCTTCAAAAAGTGTCTCTTTTTTATTCTTCCACATAGGGAGAGACTGGTATACTGCAGGAAAAAAGGATACACTACTGTGGTGAACGTTTTATATGATTTTAACATTGGTTTGTGTTTATTATTAGGATGTAATTTATCTGGATATAATACACGTTTCATATCTTCAATGTCAATTTGATCGTCCTTGTATTAATGCATTATTTTATTTAATATTGTGTAATCACACAGTCACTTGCTCTGTTTTCTTCAGCGGTAAAAGAGAACATCTGTCTCCAACAGCACAGCACTGAGACTCTTCTGACTGCTGCCAGATCAAGGAATTTGTATATTCGCTGTGGTATGATGGGGAGGGGATATGGACAATCATTCTAATCAATCTAATGGACCAATTGCAGTCACTAGACTGAATGTTTAGTAGAAAACTATAACATTATTATAATTGTATTTTATCATTGATCATAGTTTTAAGTTTTAAAATAAGTGAAGCATGCAGCAAGACATTTATTTTGTCAACCTACGATGATTTCAGCTATGGAAGATTGCAATGTACTAGTTGTCAATGTGCTTGATTCAGGGTTGGCAAATGTTTTGAGAAAATTTGTCAAAACAATGTCCTCTTCTGTTGTACTTCAGGAATTTTGGGAGGAATTTTCTCTGTCCTGCTTCTAGTCGTGCTGCTAGTCTTTTGTCGACGAAGACCCGAAGAGGCTCAGGCGCCATGCACAGTTTAGTACCTCAGACCACATTGTCTCTCAGGGCATTATTCCTGCCAAAGAAAACTGTTTTTAAGCTATGGTTCAGTTGTTTTTAAGATGCTCTGTGCTTAAAACTCTCTATAGTGATCTATCAGACTATAGATATATCAGTGCTCTCTTTATTTTGTTTACTGCACATTTATTTTCAATCACAATTATGTGTCATGTTGCATTGCACTGCTACATTTGATAGTGTTTTAAAGGTGCACTTGGTACGATAATTTATTTACTAAGGTTACCAATTGCAATTATTTATATATTTATTGTGAATTATACATAGCTTTACAGATGCCAAATTGTAGCAACTGAACAACAGTGTTTCATTATATTTCACTGCATTACTAATTTCACACGCTAGGAGCCAATCAAAGAAACAAGTAAATTACTTTCTGGGTGATAGAGCAGTCCAAGTTCAATTCATTTCAATTGTTTGCATATCTTCACTCAAAATTCTGCTCAATTCTGCAAATGTGAAGATTAACTTATTGTATAACTGTACTGTAAATACCTTTTATTTATATATATATATATATATGTATTTTATACCAATATAGTTTATAACAAAATGTATTTTTAAGAAATTGATTATTTATAATTAGATTATTCTTATATATGAATCTTTATTGGTAACCCTATCATTCTTAAAGACATCTATTACTGTTACTTATCACAATAATGCCTTTAGGCGTGCAACTATGAATTGCTTGTTTTATGTTTTCTCACTTCATAATGTAATACACAGCTTACTTCTCTGCACACTGTCATTTGTATTTGATCTAATATCAATCTACAATAATCGAATTGCAATGTAAATTAAAACCTGTATTTTACAATGTTAAATCCGAAGCAGCATTCTTAGTATTGTCACGGTTCACACGGTGTCTGAGCGCCAATCTGCGTCACCGGAATATTAGACGCACCTGTTTTGTGTTGACTCATTAGGATGGCTATATAAGCTGAGCTGTCTCTGACCTTGTTGTGAAGTCTTATTCTTAGTTTCTTTATCGATGGCCGTGTGGCGTTTGCCCTTTGTTCTGTAGCATCTTTATTTCTCAGTAAAGTTCTTGTGCACTTTCATCCCAAAATGCCGACTCCTTGCCTGCTTTATCACAAGTATGTATTATGTGTTGTTTAAACATACAGTAAGACTAACTTAAAATACATTCATTTAATTTAGCAGATGCTTTTGTTCCAAAGCCACCTTATGACTTTTGTTGAAGCAGTAGCCGCAATTATAACTCACATTTTAGGTTAATGACTACTATTGACATAAACATTGTTACACAAATGGATAAAAGGAATATGGTGATTCATAAAATGCTGTGCTTGTTTGACTGTGATGTCTATTCTGTGCTGATAAAAAGATGGAAGGGTTCATTTGGGAAGTAAATAATGACACAAAACAGACACCAAAACTGTAATGATTACTGTAATAAAGTAAGGACTCCTCTTAAGAAAAAAAAAACCTTTATCTAAAACAGTGATGTGTATTGGAACACACACAGGTCAGATACTTTACAAAATTATTTACATATCCGTATTTTATTTTTATGTACCCACAGCAATAGTTAAAAGTTATAATAACAGAACAAATAGTATGATTGAGATGAACATTTTTGCCTTAACCAATAGTTTTTTTTTACACCTTTGACATATAAAATTGGGCTTGAAAAACAAAAAGCATTAATGTAAAATCTTAGTCATTTGAGTTTACAGGAGCCTTGTGTGGCTCAGATGGCATGTCCTCGTGGTCGGTTTCCTCTCTTTGTACAGAGTCCAGCTTGTCTCACCAAACTTCATCAAATCTCGTAAGCTCCATGGGATCATGTGCTTGGACCAACTCCATTTCAATACCAGTGAACATGGAAATCGAAAAGACAAATACAGACTAATGCCATTTGATGCAATGCAATCAAAGTCAATTTCCCAGGGAGTACTGGAGTATCTATGGACTTGACCCAAACCTTGCCATGAAGCGACCCTTCAGGACGACACCCCGGCATATAGCAGCCCTCTTCCACAGCTCCTTGGCTGGGGTTAGATCATAGGGCTGAGGGGTCCCTTTACCAGGCCCTGCTCCTTGCGCACCACTGGCGCGTGAATGCTGCAGTCCCGTGCCTCACATATGCCAGGGACTCCGGCGATGCCTGCCATGCCAGGCTGGCCCACTGGGCCAGGGAACCCACGGGGGCCATGAGGACCCTCCATGCCATTCTTAGGCTCCGCTGGGTGGCCAGGTACACCTGTAAGCAAGAGATAACAACAACCAGTCAGTAAGGTTTCAGGTGACGTGGCAAAATGTCTGTAATATAATTCACTCACATCAACATCCTGAAAGGGTCATTCAAAAACTGACACTATGACCTTTAAAGACTGAACACGGTTCATTACCCCATGAATAAAAACTGGGCACAGGATAATGTTTCAGACATATTGTTAATAGAATACTATTTGTTTGCGGCTATCTGGCTTATAAGCCCGGCCACATTCTCACTCAAATTGTTCAGTGTTCAAGGAGTGTTTATGTTGCTGTAGTACAACACATATCTGGGAGCCATTAAAGATTATGTCGGTTAAAGAACAGATTCTGTATCCTACCCCTAAGGCCTTGGTGTCCATCATGTCCTGGCAGACCTTTGCCAGCATCACCTCTCGCTCCTTTGTTGCCTTTCAGACCTGTGGACGAATAGAGAGTATCAGAGATGTATTGGAACAAGGGCAGTCAGTGGGGAGCTCTGAGGTGTACAGTATGTCTTTACCAGGTTCTACCATTTCAGTACCTCATGACAAAGGCCACAATTGTGAAATGATTAACATTTGGGTGTGAATGTGTTGTTTTGTTACAGTTGTTGTTATAATTGGAAATCCCTTCAACTTTTACCAGAGATGTTTTCTATATGGTCGATGCAACGCTATAACCCAGCTGATAGAATAAGCTAACATTTTTAGGGGAAGTTTTTGCTGTAAAGTACTGTTTGGAAACCTGAATGTTTTTTTCTGACTTGAAGCCCTTTCTCGCTCGTTTTTTGCCTAAGGTTCTTCTCGTACTCCATGCGGTATGGTTCTATATCTCACCTTTTGTATGTTTGTTTTTGTGTGTACATACCTCTCTCTCCTTGTGCCCCCTTCTGCCCCTCTGCTCCTGTGTCTCCGATGATGCCTCGGCCTCCCTTGGCCCCAGCTTTGCCTGCTTTGCCCTTTGAGAAAAAGAGGAAAAAAGAAAAGACAAAGCAGATAAAGTAGAGTTCTTCGATCACCATACAACCATTTCAACAGTTGACCCAATAACAATCCATAACCTTGATTTAAAGTGAAAACTGTGATGAAGAATCATGGGATATCCTTAACCCTTAAAATTGCTGGTGTCAGTGGTGGTGGTGTAAAGCAAGGGTTTGGTTAATTGACATTTCAAGGGCCTGTTGACTCACAGGCTTGCCTGACCCTCCGGTGGGTCCTGTGGCTCCAGGTGGTCCTATGAGTGTGCGGTTGTTGATGGGGCAGCCTTGGGAACACTTGGCCCTGATGGAGGCTGCATACTGGGAGATCTGGGCAGTGACCACGCCTCTGCACAGCTGCAACACCTGCTCGTCCGTCAGACCAGGGCCCTAACGTGAATGGAAGGAATCAAATATATCAATCAACCATCATTCAACCAACTCTTAAAATCCATCTTTTTACCATCCATCCATTTATCCACCAAGCAATGTTCCTTTTGAACCCAAACTGTCAAGTTGACCCAATACTTCAATAGGGTGAAATGCTTTGATGCCTGATTTTGACAGTAATAAAACAAAAATGAAGGGCCATCACTTTCGTGTTATGAACCAGTGTGGTAGACATTGCAAGTTTCTACTTCAGCGGGACTGGCTGTTGATACGCACAGCGGCACCTGGAACTCCTTTGGGTCCTGCACGACCTTTGACCCCCAGATCACCCCCTGGGCCTGACTGTCCTCTCGGTCCTGGGATACCCGGTGGTCCGACCCGTCCAGCAAGACCATCACGTCCACGGGTGCCCCTCTCTCCTTGCTGAAGGTCAGAGGAAGGGATGAAGGGATTAAGAAATAAAGAGATACATTTGGGAAGAGATAAGATATGCATATTCATTTAAAAAATATCAAAGGCTAGAGACATCTAACTATTCTTGATAAAGTTACAATGTGACATCACATACATGGTTTTTCTATGACATACGTAACACAAAACGTAACACACCTGTCCTTTGTCACCGCGTGTGCCAAAATTTCCCTGTAGAAAATGAGGAAGTGGAGCACGTATTACAAAAACCTTTCTGGGGAAATAATGAGTGGAACTATTTTTTGAGATTAAAAGAGGAAGGTGTAGCATTAAGACAAGGTTACCTTTCCACCTTTTACTCCCTTCACTCCAGTCCTTCCAGACCCACCCTGAGAAAAAGGAAATTAATTAAATTAAATGTGGTAAAACATTTAAAACACACTTCTACTATGTGTAGGAAAATCAACAGGGAGAGTACAACCACTCACATTGTGACAACCTTGTGATTATCACCAAATGACTTATGACAGCTTTGTGTCATGAGGGAGGAAAAACACATAAACAACAACTGATCAAAGGCTGATTGATCAGCAGGTCTGATACATCCACGAGAGTTGACAAATCATTTGAGTAGAGAGTTGACTCGTCATTTTCTATCGCTGTTGATAACCAATAATGATTATTTAAGTACTTAAAATGAAGGTTACCTTCTCACCATCTGGTCCTGTCTCACCTTTGGCTCCCTAAAAATGTAACATATTTCCGACATGAAGTTAATTATTAACAGCTAATACCATGCTTATTGCGCAAGTAAATAGATCATTGTAATAATAATGAATAGTTGAGTGTTTTGGTGGGTGTGCTGTTCACATACTGGCTGGGCACGCAGGCCTTTTGGTCCTGGTTGTCCTGGTACCCCTGCGTCTCCACTCTCTCCTTGGAGTCCCTTGTAGAAAAATAAAACAAGCAGGGAATTCCTTTTTGGCTTTCATCCTTGCTTCGTGAACAAATATTACCTTGTAACCTTATATTGGACAGGTCTCCCTTGAAAAATTGATTTTTAATCTCAATGGGACCTTCCTGGTTAAATAAAGGTTAAATAAAATAAATAAAAATAAATTATCATATGACTCATGTAGATAACCTTTGGCTGTCTGCCCACACGAAACCATGACGTTTAAATACTTAGCAACAACACCAGAGGGGAAACCCCAAAGAGGGAAGCTTTTCTTCCTCTGTTAGCTTAAAATAATCACAACTAAAGGCCATACTTATAACATGTCTTACCCCGGCTCCAACTCTCCCTGGAGGTCCCCTTACACCACGAGCACCTCTGTCGCCCTGTAGGGACAAAACTGGTCATTAATGTACCATAAAGAATTCTATAGTTGCCGCATAATGCTTCACGAGAGACAGCCTAAATGAGCAGTCACTCGTTATACAGCACCTTGGCACCAAATTCTCCAGGGACACCAATCACACCAGGAACTCCTAGAGGTCCCTACAGGAGAATGGGGAAAGTACATTTGATTACTTACAGTATTTCTGTAGGATCTATTCTAAATGAGTAATGATGTTAAGTCACTCACGTCCTCTCCAGGATCACCGTCACTACCTGGGATACCACTCTGGCCTTGGGTCCCCTAGGGATGAGAGGAGATAAATGACGGGAAGAATGAAAGAGAAAGACTTATTTAAAAACAGAAACAGAAAGAGTTCAATGTGTATGCAGACAGAATTTCGACAGGGGAAGAATGAAAGTGTCTCGTTTGGTTTTTAATTATTTCTTTCTCTTTCATTTTTTCCATTCTTCCCCTGTTATAAAATCAACATTCGTAATCACGGCCAATTTGTATCTGTCCTTGTCAAAGGGTTTATCTTAAGGACAATACATCTGTTTTGTAAATGTCAGTTATGCACAGCGCAGTTATGTTATGATTTGGGGTATTTCATATGTGAAGCAGTGGCATAGACAACATTTTAATTTTGAGGGGGTCCCCATTTTAACATAAGGGGGCCACAAATCTTTTTTTATATACATAAAAAACACCTTAATCTTTCATTGTATGCTATCATAATTCTTGGGGGGCGGACATATAAATGTGTGGCCACGCTACTGATATGAAGGTGTTGTTCAGGTGTTTTCATTGATGTATACGCTGTACCTGATTTGTAAATATAAACATTGGGTTTCTTGGTGTTTTCATACCTTAGGACCAGAATCCCCTCTGCCACCTGTCTCTCCAGGATAACCCTGTAAAAGGAAAAAACGGTCAATGTTGCACAAGCAGAGGAGAGAAAAGCAACATCCACGAGTGGAGACAGAGAAGAACATGTTTTACAACTGAACGGATCGATGGAGAGAGGGATGGAGAGAGAAATCGAGCAGCTTACATTGTAGCCTCGCTCGCCGTGGTCTCCGGAGAATCCGGGAGCCCCACCCTGACCCTGTTCAGAGGAAAGTGAGACAGGGCACACGGGTGACAAGGAAGAAGTATAAGTCAATAGCTTCCATTTGTCTCAGATAAGCGTGAGGTTATTTTTTGCTACTCTCAGATAGAGATGATATTACCTTGTCTCCTTCTCGTCCCTCAGGCCCCTGTTTCCCTGTCACACCAATCGACCCCTGTAGTAACGACAAAGGAAAAGCTAAAAAAAATGCTGAAGAAGCTGCTCTAAAGTAGCATTCCCTTAAATAAAGTCCAATATCTCAGAATCGATGGGGAGCAAACAGGAGAAAAAGTCTAGAGCTGACAAGTGCATACTGTTTGACCTTTATTATGTTGTGTGTGTGAATGTACATCTTGTGGTTTCCTTCGTAAAAGTTGTCGGGCTGTTAGTTTGACCATATTTACCTTGATTCCTGTAGTTCCACCAGGACCAGTAGGCCCTGCCTTTCCCACTGGGCCCTGATATAAGAAATAGAACCAAACACGTGAGGACATTTAACAACACATAGTACAGGATTTAGAGAGCTGAACTAGTGTGTGAAGTTTTAACATTGAAGGGACGCTGTTTTGTACAGTGAGGTTAGATGGATATCGATGGACAACACTTACAGTCTCTCCTAGGGCCCCAACCCCCCCTCGGGGTCCTTCCATACCGATGTCACCCTGTGGACGAGAAGACACATAATCCGTTACATGCAAATATCATGAAAAAACAATATTTTCAGTGTCTGCTGGGACTTCATGGAGGGAATCTTACAGTGGTTCCATTTTTACATGATGGAATTATATATTGACTATGTATATATGTCAGAATAAAGTTGGATGGAAATATACTGATTCATTGTGATGTCAAACTGGTTTAGAATGGGTTTTTTTCTGCATCACTGGTCATTTTGGTGTTCTGGTGTATTTGGTTTTCGATAACATCAAACCAATTATTGTCTAGGATTCTTTTTGGAAGATCTCTGGCTTTTCTGTCAGCTCCCACTTCTACTCTGTGATGTTAGAAGTGGTTTTGGGGTTATCAATGACACGTCGATTCTTTCAACATGCATAAATTATCATTCGACTTCAAAACAGAGTTCCATTAACTTTTCAAGCTTTATAGTATATACAGTAACGGATCTCACAGGTTTGATCAATTTGACTGGACAAGTCCAAGCATTTACCTGGGTAGCAAGTCATGTTGGTTCTTCACAGTGCAATACAGTATGTCATGGGGAATTCCTTATAGCGGTGCTCATTTCCTAGTCATTTCAGTTTTGCGTGGCAAGGAGTGTAAGGGGGTTTTACGTGGAAGTGAAACCTCCACCTCCACTGTTTTGGTTGTGTGGTTATAGGGTGCCTGGTCCTCACCTTCAGCCCAGGAACGCCATCAACACCTGGATCACCTGGCACCCCAGGGACACCCTGTTGAAAAGGGGAGGGGGGAGATTCAGATAGGATGACCCTGCCAACAACACACCGTGAAATGCTTCTGATATGTAAATGAAAAAGAAAGAATGGAAGAAAAGACGAGTAAAACAGAAAGTGGAGGGAGAGTTTGTTTTTCATTTCATGCTCAAGAATTGTGGGAAATTCCCTTCAGATCTTTCTTTGTTTGACAACAAACACACTGTAGACAAACTGCAGGGAGCACCATCTAGTGGTCCTATTTAATAAAGACAGTCAATTGAGAAGCTGGAAGCCTGCACATTAAAAACATACTCTTCAAGTGCATTTGTTAACAAGAAAAGCAAAGGAAACAAATGACTGGATAATATTTGATGAGGTTCACTACTTACCATGGCTCCCGAATAACCAGAGGCACCTTCCTCCCCATCAAGCCCTGAATCACCCTGGTAAGAGGTCAAAGGTCAAACATGAGTTCTCCCAATAGGTGATGTTGTTGTTATGCATATACGGTATCAGTCAAAAGTTTGGACACACTTTCCCAATATGTCATGTGTGATCATAACATTTGAACAACTAATGTAATATGTGTAGTGAGAATCTCAGTCACTTAACAGTAGCATCAGGGTAAGCTACTGGTGTGATTGTCTTCACAACATTGATTCCTCACCACGGGGCCAGTGTCTCCTCCACGTCCTCTAACCCCTTTGAATCCTTTGTAACCCTGATGAAACAGACCTAATCAGTCAATTTCAGAGTGCTAAGTGATTATTGAGAGTGTCATAATCAGGGATTGAACTCAAAAACTTCAGATTTATGGGAAATGGGATTGGAGGTTATAGTACATTTTACTACGATAAATCACCATGAACAATGTAAATTGTAAATTAATGTATTAATAAAATGTCAACTTGCAAAAGGTAACATTGTAAAATAAATTCAAATCTGAGAAACTGCAGCCCCCATTCTTTTATGTATTCGTCCAACTCGAGTTTAATTGACAGTGGTTCCTCAAAACAAGCCAGGGAGGAAAATTCGCCTTTTCAAAGGCAATTGACTGGAACAGGATTGCTGGAACATAATTGTCTGGAAAGTAGCAGGCCGCTCCTAAATTTGAAATGAACATTCCACGGGTACTGAGCTGTCTGTGTAGCAACATCTCTCAGGGGGCCTCATTAGCGTACACAACATGTTTATTGAGGACAACCTTTTTATTTTATTTCCATAAAAATTCTTACCCAATGTATCTTTAAATGTAAACAATGTACACGTTTCATTTTCAGAAAATGTCTTTGACTGGTTTGCCCTTGCCCAGAATAATTCCATGAGGCTGACTGGAAATGCATCACTTACACAGCACAACATCTGTGTTTGCTGAAATAATATATGTATACTGTATATGTTCAAACATTCAGGTGAATAAAGGCTTTAAACGTTTTACTTACGGCACATTTAAAAGTTCATTGCCTCAGTGAAAATAATTCTGTTGTAATTCCGTGTCTCACCTATATATGGTACTATTCTATTTATAACAGGATTTATGAAATCCATTTACAGATTATATGGATTTATACAAAATTGTCTTTGTGTAATGACACACTCACCTCCCTTCCTTGAGCCCCTGGGAAACCCTGTTTTCCTTGCAGACCTCTTCCTCCCTGAATGGATAGACAAATCATTGTAAATAGTCTGTCCATCAAAAAAAAGGTCGAGATAAACGGAGTAAAAGCACAAAGCAAAAGCACAATACAAAACATACAACAAAAGGGACAATATTTCAGAGATAAAAATAAAAATAAATCAGACAACTACTATTATTTAATTTATTGCACTCTCCTAAATCAATCAGACGGTAGAGTAGTTTTAATGTGCACAGATGGTCGTCATAATTGTAGTATTGTCTACCTTGGGCCCTGCAAAGCCAGCGAAGCCAGGCTCCCCGGGCTCACAGTCGCACTCTGTAGGACCCTCCTGCCCCAGAGCAGCGTCTTCACCCGAGTCATACTCCTCTGAATCGTATGGCACCTGGAATATGTGGGAATGTGATATGTCATGTTCATGACTCAACAGCCTGTCATACTACTAGGGATACCCAAAATATTGGTAAGATTATCGGAATCGGACGATATTAGCCAAAGATATCAACATCGGCATCCGCTCTATGTTAAGTTTGACTCCAGAGTGTAAAATTATACTTTATAATAATACTCTACGTAAGTAGATGATGCCACTAACAAATGCAGGCTACACATGCAACACAGAGCTAGCCCACAATGTCTGCTGTGTGGAGGGATTTTGAAATGTCAAATGAAAATAAAAATGACCATATGCAAAAAAAAAAGACCATTTGTGCTGGTAGTATTTCCCAAGGAAACCACAAACCTGAGATGTTCAGCAATTACTTGGAACAAACACAAAAATAAAAATGTTGGTCATGTTGCTATCGGTCTCTGTATATTTATAATAATTCAGATACAAAATGTAATATAGATGCATCGCTATATTCTAATGTATTCCACTTAACACCTACTGAAACTGTGAGAAGTAATCTGGACTGACATCTCTGCTTGAATTTATAGAATATAGAATGTTTAAATCATGTGATGACCTTCCAATGGAAATAGCTGAGAAAAAATACCTACACACATCCTAACATGATCATCAAAACAACCAAAGCATTAAGGTAAAGCCCATTGCTGATTGTCACTCAAGGAGCACCTTTGAGGTTATGGTGACGTCCTTCTTGGCGTAGTGGGACTCAGTGGTGGTGGCATAGGGGTAGGACTCCTCAGTGATCATGGTGACCCCGGTGGGGGCAGGGGCATAAGGGTCGTACTCCGAGGGCTGCTGCTCCTCATAGCTGTGGGTGGGCTCTGGTGGGTACTCCACTGCTAGGGGTGGGGGTCAGGAGATTGGGGTAGGAGGGGGGGGGGGGGGGGTAGGTAGGTAAATGTCAAACTGGGGAATTTAGCCACACAAGACAGTTACATATTTTGGGATCCAATTGTTTCACAGTAGGTGGTCAAGCTTGCTCCATGGGCTGTTTGGAAACAAGCGAAAGGGAACAAACCCTAGCTTCAGTCAGGCGAGGAGGACCTGAGACATCTTTTCAGTTGCTCATTACCTGGGTGAGGGTAGCCAGACGGGTCATAGCTGTCAACCAGGGAGCCCTCATACGTGTGTTCGTCACCTGACGATAGAAAATGAGAGATGTCTGTTGGTGAGTTGAATTAAAGGGCAACACTTTACATTAAGCTTTTGTTAACTACCATGTAACTACCTGGCAATACTTACAGTAAGCATTGAGGTACATCGAAACTGCTATGGAGTTAATTTGTAACTTGTTTAACTACATGCTCTTATGGTTCTTCCCATTGGCACTTATTTGCTTTTCACAATGTATGCTTCATGTTTGGCTACCCGCAATGTTTTGGGGCTATCTCGTTGTTATGATCAGTGACCTATGCACTTTTGTAAAGCTCTCTCTTGGAAGGTACTTTGGATAAAAGTGTCTGCTAAATAATAAATGTAAATGTACTTTACAGCATACACTTCCCCCTCACACCACATTCCCATTGCCGATGTACTGTATGTACTTTTCTCCAAAGCAATGGACAGGGGAGTATTTGAACCTGTGACTTCTTGATCAGCAGTCCAATTCTTTACCACTGAACTATACCCATCCATACAATTCCATTTAATTACATAGCATTGTCTATGCACCAGCAATTTTATAAACAAATAGTGACCTGCTGATTTCACTTTATCCCTTGGAACAATATGCCTACCTTTAGGTTAATTGCAAACTTGACATCACACACAAAACAAATCACGTCATAAATAATCTTCGTAAATGTAAAATTGTTGGAATTTATAATAAGTCCAATGTTTCTCTCCTCACCTGAGTGAAAGCCAGAGTATTCATCCTGCCCGTGGGAGAAGAAGGCACAATAAAGGAGCGCGAGTAACCGGAAGGCTATGGACACCTAGCGGAGAGACAGGAATCCGGCATAGAAAACAGAATATAAAATGCAAGTCTCTACGTGCCTGTGACTTTTTGAATGACACATCATTACTAAAAGGCTTTAAAATGAAAATGCATTTCAGCATAGACCATAAAATATAATTGCAGCGTAGCTAGAACGCCCTCTTTAACGCGCTACCTCGCTACTACGACTGACTGCGCATCTCAGCACAGCACCTATTCAAACCATTCCTAACTATGAATGTCCAGACCCAAATTTGTGAATAATCTTTGAATAATGCATAAACATCTATAAAAAATCTTCTCAATTTTTTTTTATTCCCAAGCACACGACGGAGTCAGCAAAAATCATTTCAGTGCACATTGTGCAGTCCAAACAACCCCGAATGTGGGATGGAAAGCTCATGAGAAGCATAAGGTGCTTTGAAACGTGCAATTCAAACTTGAAAAGTAAACCTTTTGTAAATTTCATATTTGTAAAATATTTTCCTGGACAGACTTTTAATACATTGTATTGGATGCTGTCAGTGGGAAACATGACCACTGGGAGGAGATTTCACCTAGAGGGCCACGATCCACCCTGCTCACATAGAGGGCTGAAAACATGGGGACGAGGTCACCTGAGACTGGAGGACACAGCAGTACGTAGGAGAGCTCAAAACGCCCTTTGTCAGGATGAAACCAGAGGTGAGCTACTGCGGTTCTCAGGCTCGTTTCACATTCCAGAATGGTCCACAGTAATCCAAGTCTATGACTTCTGGAGTTTAGGTCTATTAAGCGAAGCTGTCTCTCTCTCTCTCTCTCTCTCTCTGTCTGTCTCTCTCTTTGATGTTTCAAGTACATGAATGTCTGTTAAATACATTCTAATGCAGTTTACTTGTATGTCAATTCTCTTGCCTAGAACTATGACACGAGGAACTGAGTCAGAGGCAGTGTCACAGAGGCAGGGGCATAGGTTCCTGTTCAAATGGATGCAGACAGTAAATATAATTTCCTTAATAAAACAGATTTTCAATTTTCAAAAAGTGAACATGTATAATTACACCTACACAAAGGAGTTTCATGAAGAAATACATTATTACAGTAATATATGAATATATTACTGTAACAATATTTAGAATGGTAAGACTTATAACTTTCAAAAAATCTATTCAACCCATTTTCCATCATAGGAATCACAATAATCCAAGGAAGACTCTTGGATGTAATGGTGTTAAATGATGTCTGTAATAGTACTCATACTATAAATAACGTCCTTATCCGTGGATTACCTGGACATGTTCCCACAATCCTTTTCAAAATAATGTTCACACAGTGAGTGGGAGGAGCCACTGAGCATGTGATCCCTCCTGACCTGCAGGTCCCCTGGGGCAGTGAGGAGCAATGTGATACAGTCTGCTGTGTGATCTCTATTAATGAAGACAGTTTCCCATTCCACCTAACACTCCGCAAACAGTGGGAGGCGATTTGCCTATTGGAATTACACCTTAGACTGAATAATAAAAGAACGCACTTTGTGATATGGCTTGTGGTATACACTCATAAACATTTAGTTTTTAATATTTTGTCATTTTATACTGGAATGGAGGAGCAATAAAATTACATATCCTGGACGGAGAATATTTCCATCGATTTTATCCTATGCACGACTGAAAATCCCACACTAGTGAACTCTCCAACCCAGTATAAGAATGGACCAACCAACCAAATGGCATTCAGCCTACACAGCTGAGAACCTCACAATGGTTGTACATCAAAAAATAACTTCAGTCAACAATAAATCCCAGTCCAATGCCATACAACATTTCAATATATCCTACTTTTCAAACAGCTTGCACTGACAATGGATGCAGGCCCCAAAACGACCCCCCCCCCCCCACACACACACCACAAACCCCAGATTTTCCTCCTGGACCAGCGTCGGACCTCATGCCGACTGCAGTCTTACCGTTCCCCTGGACACGACCATGGTGCTGGCTCTGTCCACTTGCTTGTTGTAACGTCCGCTCCAACCAGAGCCAGTCAGGGTACACGTACGAAAGAATAAATAACGATTAAAGGTCCAGTTTTGTCCTGTCCTGAACGGTGCTCCTCACAGCATTCTTGCTCCCGATGGTCCCCCTGCCCTCTCTCTTTCTCTCTCTCCCTCCCTCCTTCTTCCTCTCTCCTGTGGATCCCTCAGGTTCTCAGGCACTGAGTGGCTGATGTTCCCTCCCTGCTCTCCTCTCCTCGACAGGGTGAGAAATACCTGAGTCTACCCCAAACTCCAAATAAACTGGGGGATTGAGGGATTCAGACAGCGGCCATGAAGGAGAGGGATGAAAGGAGGTAGAGAGTGGGAAAGTATTGTCCAACAGGAGCTTTATAGAGGGGGAGATGACTGGGTTTGTTCACCATCAATCTACTGGAGGACTCTTTTTCGGTCAATAAACTTTTACCCAGTTAACCATAATGAAACCGTTTCCATTTCTAGCTATAAAAAAGGTTCATGCATTGAGTTAACAGAAGCTTAATGATAAACCTGGGCATGACTATGATTATACTTTATTGTTTATGGTTGAAATCAATTAGATTCTCACAGAACTGCAAATGTAACCCATGTCAATCAGGCATCAATGTCTGATGGCAGTTTTTACCTGAGTGACAATATTGGGTTATAGACATTTATTGGAAACAGACCTGACCTCCGGTGCCCTTTGACCTGCTGGTAAAAGTGTGCCAGCTCTAACACTGCTGTCCAACATTCCATAGTGTTTGTACAGTGACAGAGGAGGAAAAGGAGGACCTTTAACCTCCAGGTAGATTCAGCTCACCGTGACCGCCACAAGCATGCTCAGTAGCTATATGTCCACACTGGCGGTCAGAACCCAGCACTGGACCTTACAACGCAGAGTCTGTTGGAGTGTGAAATGATACTCTAGGGCAGAAGACTGACCTGGGGACAATATCAAGACATCCTCTCTGATTTGTGTCCCTTTCTCTCGTTCATAACTGCAGTGGTCAGGTTTGTGTCCTGAGGATTAGCTAACAGGCAGAAATCTAAACCAGATGGACTACAAGCAAAACTGTCTTTCCGAAACAGGTGTCTCAGAGAATATCAACCATCAAGCAGGTTGATATTAATGAATGTGTGGAATATAAACCAATCGAGACACTAGAAAGCAGGAAACAGAAACCACCGAGGTTGGGGTTCATCGTCTCATCAACTAGAACTACAGCCCCCTAGTGGCAAAAGACCCACACAAAGTAGGAGTCCCCTGCAGTACCCAGGGGAAGGACTTGCAGAGTCACACTTTAATCATGTTATTCCAGTTATTCTTCTGAATTGCCTTGATCTCATTTATGTACTTCACATTACCCATAAATTAGAAGTGGGATCCTGAAGTAAGAAGGCCAAATAAAATAAACATTTCATCAAATAAAAAAATTCTAATTAGTGAGTGTATGCTTTGAATTTACAAGAAATCTCTTGGTCTTTCCAAGGTAAGTTGACATCATTTTACTTGTCCTCAGAGGTGCTGAAAACGACCAAATCACTTCTCTTTCTCTTTGTCGTCCTTCTTTTTCTTCTTCTTCTTCTTCTTGTCATGATGTCTCTCGTCCGGGGAACGGGAATCCCTGTGGGCGGCATGGACAGACGATGACGAGCACAATCCAAATAGCCACAAACCGCAGCACGTAAAACACAGACATGGCGACGTTACAAGATCCGGTTCCAGTCTCACCTCTTCCTCTTCTTCTTGCTCTCCTTCTGTCTGTGCTCCTGGCTCGGCTCCCGGCTACGCTCTTTACTGCCTGCCCGGCTGCGCTCCGTACTGCGGTGGCGTTTGCTGTGTCCCTCCCTGGGGCCGACGTGAGAGTGGCGGGACTCGGTGGACGGAGAGCGCCTGTCCTCCGACCTCCTTCTGAGAGACAGTGAGAAGAATGGAAAGAGTTTAAAGGGTCCCATGGCATTTCATCATTCTGGAATTCTAGATTACTTTCGGCTATAAAAATAAGCCTACAGAGCATATCAACGCATGCAAATCAGGTTACATATCACATTTATTTGAGAGTCTCTGTCTTAATATAATGGTTTTGAAAAGTGTTCAAAAAGGTACGTTTCTTTCAGTACAAATAAATGAAAAAGTTGTCCCTTTAAGCATGTTGCGTAAGCTAATGAGGCCGTCTGAGAGAAGATTTGCAACACAGTTCAGTGCAGCTCAGTACCAGTGGAATGTCAATATCTAATGGAACGGCCCGCTACTTTCCAACCAATTATGTTCCAGCAATCCTGTTCCAGCCAATCAGCTTAGCAGTGACTGAGGCATGATGTTCAGTGATTGGGAGTTTTTTCCCTCCTCATTTTTATTCCTATACATCATCTTCTTCTATATTTTGATATTCTGAATATGTTTGCAGCGAGGGCTACAGGGGAATATCACCTTACCTATGAGAGTTACGTTTTGTTTCCCCAAGCTTCTCCACTTCTTTCTGCTCGTCTTTCCACTGTCTGGCCAGCTCCCCAGAGTGAACCTCAATCACTTCACGGACCACCTGGACGCAACATTTAGAATCTTATACACACACTGACGACGGAGATCTTCGGAGCCATGAGAGCCGATGAAGGTCTCACCATCGTTGAAGCTCTCTAACAGACATACATTAGCTCACTGCTATAGTGTGGCCATTCTGAGGTGATTCCATGGCAGTACACACCTCAGTGTAGGACTTCTTGGTGATGTGGACATTCTTGGCTCGGTAGGACTGCCGTCGCCGCTTGTAGTCCCTCATCTCAGCCATCAGCTCCAGGTGAGACTTGGGCCCATTCTGATCATCACCTGTACACAACCGCAAACAGAAAGAGCACCCACTGACTTGACTGGAGCTTACAGGAGTGAAGAAAAGTGATAGATCTCATCCGTGAGGGAGATTTTAATCAAGCTCATCAGGTTGTCCATGCGGTGTAAACAAGTAAATGTTTGTAGTTTGTCTTGTTTGAAATACACAGACGTACCCTTTTTGAGTTTGGCGACCAAATCTATGTAGAGGTCCTCATTGTTGGATGCCTCAGCCTGCTCTTTTTGTTGGCTGGTTACTCTCGTCACATGATCGTAAAGAGCCAATCGGTCAGCCACGGTGAGGTCAGAAGTTGCACGCTTGTGGTTCTGAGGAACATCTGGAGGGTCTTTGGAGAACTCACCTGCAGCACATTGGCAAGGTCTTTACACACATCCATACACACACATCCATAATCACACAAGGCATATACGACTGACAACAGGTGTGTGGGAACACGCATTCAGAACAACACTTTCATTCTTTGTTCAGCAAAAACACCTATAAAACACACACAAAAAAAATCTGCCTTTCCCCAAAGATTCAAGAGGCAAGTGTGTGTTTGCACCAGTGAGTGCGATTACCCGTGTGTGTGTGTGTGTGTGTGTGTATGGAGTATCTAAATGGAGCACTTTTAAAAGGATATGCCACAAAAGGATACTGCACGAAATCAGGCAAGCCTGAAGCAGAGCAGAACTGTTTAGGGCACACCTCCCCTCTAATACTCACCCCTGTCACTGCAAACAAAACACACATTGCACAAATGTAATAACTACACTCCAAGGACATCTATTATATGCACCTGCTAAACCATTACAGACACTGTAAAACAACATACAGATATCTGTTTGAACTTGTGAACGAAATTGAATGGTAAGGAATATGGCACAAACAGACACCATGTATGACAAAATGATAGGCCACGTCCCACTGACTTATGCCAATTATCCTGCACGTGCTGTCTTCAAATGTTTGTTGTGATTTATGTTGGTTTCATATTGTTAAAAAGTCAGTTAAGATCTGTCTGTGGCGCTGCTTTGCTTATGACATGATTTCACACACTCACTGGCAACAAACCACTGCATAATCATTGTAAGACAGCTGCACCTTGAACGCCAGCTAACTAGCATGAACAGCTTGTTGTTAGTCAGCTAGCATGGAGTATTAGCAGGAGGAAATGTAGGAGTCTTCTGTTTTAGGGCTGGTTAGAGGTCAGAGGTTGAAGTTCCCTGAGCATACCTTGGCTGTAGAGTCCCTCCATCCTCAATGGAGGTGCATTTGCTCTTGCCTGGAGGATCACCTGCTGCTGTGTGTGTCTGTCTGTAGAAGGAGGCATCAAGTCAGACTTCCCATCATCATCTCACCAACCAAAACTACCAAGTGAAAATGAACACCCTCACAGGTTACACGCAAATGGTTCTTACGCTTTTTTCAAACACTACTACACGTTGGTGCCAATTTGAAAAAGTGACACTCACCCATATTAAAGCAAGTGATGTTGGATTTCTCATAGTACACGAAAGGGTCCAACATCTCGGCCTACGGGAAACATTCAGGCAAATAATTGCATATCTGGTTAACATAAGGAACATTGGAGACCATGTGAGGTCACAATTGTGCGTCTTTTTCCAACAACTGCATCCTACCTGCTCCTCTTGGCTATAGCCCATCTTGCTGAGCTGACAGGAAGCTTTGTGTTTCTCCATGCGCCTACTGGGAACTCTGTGGTTGGGGTCGTACGGACACACTTCCATTGATTCCTTCAAAAAACACAATAAATATGATGTCAACGCCTGCCAAGTTGTAGTTTCACTACCTGGAGCTGTGCGGACTGTTTTCTATCGCTTTGTCTGTTGCAGCTCAGATCATGTAGCTAGCTAGTTAACTAATTCGGTCGAAAATCGTTTGTGACCAAATGTAGCACCACATCCTCAGCAGACTGCTAGCTAAAAGATAGATTACCTGAGACTGGGCCTTTTCTCGAGTCCATCCCAGCGTCTCGATCAGCTCGTCCAACTGATTCTTGCAGTTAGCGGTAAATTCGGTCAACTCTTCCAAGCAGCGCAATCTATCCTGACATTTTTGCATCTCTAATACTTCACACTCGACTGGCGAGTCATTCATTTTTTATAATTGTATCTCAAATTGATCCCACAGAGTACACTCCGCAACGCAATTTTATTTTAACTGGCGTAGGATGATGACGTAATCGTATCGCGAGAAAGTGCATTCTGGTATTTGAAGTTTCTCTGTTTTGCAGAGTCGAAATAATAATAATAATAATAAGACTTTTATTATATAGCACATTTCATACAAGAATTGCAGCTCAATGTGCTTTACATAAAATACATAGCAATAACAATAATACAAGTGATAAAAGTATTAAAATGTTATTAAAATTTAAATGTAACTCGACAAAATACAAGCCAAAGTCTTTGCGGGAATCAAAACACATTAACCGCAGTCTTAGCGGTATCTCGAATCTGTCTTAGACTCAAACTGCCTTTGCAGTTTCCAAAACATATAACAACCCAGACTAGCCGCAATCTATCTCCGGTCTCTCGAATCCGTCTTAAATAGATACAAATCTATGTTTTCCCTTTTAAATTAGAATTGTAGCTCTATCTGTTTATGAAAAATAAGATCACAGGTAGTCAGTCATTTTGTTTCATTTTATTCTCCATTTACTAAACTAAATACATTGAAATGTTAACAGTTAAAAAGACTATTACCAAGTAACATTTGAACAACTTGATGTCCAATTGATAAAATAGCATAATATACAGGTAAACATACTACAAGGCAGATAATCTAAGTCATTTTAATTTGTGATTGGATGCTGGTTTATGAAAGGAACAACTGGTCACTGTGCACTAACATGGGTGCCTCTATATCATTAGGAAGCATTCCCTCTGGCCTGAAAAGAAAGAAAAAATCAAATAAAAATTTGAATCACATTATTCAGTGTGCTTTAAAAAGATTTAAATTTATTTTCAATCTACATACATTACTTCAAGCATTTCTGTGTCTTCGAAGGCTACCTCTTCAACAATGTCCACCTCAAGTCCAACAACAAATGTCTTCTTCACTGAAAGATTGAAACAACTGATTTGTGGAACAGATCACATAGCAGCCTATAAGCTGGAATAAAAAAACAAGACTTACGTCCATGACTGAAAAGAGGGTACCCTCCCCACCTTCCAGGCAGGCTTGGTCCGGGAAAACACACACAGCCATAACCCTGTACTCCTTGGTCCCCAAAATAATTGTTAAACGAGTGATAAAAGGAGTTTCCCCTCACGGGCTGATGTGGGGGATTGTCAACCATCCATATTCCAGTAAACTCCTGCCCTATATCAAGTTGGTTCTGGGTATTCACTATCTGATGATGGAAGGCCACCGATTGAGAGTCAGTGACAGCCCATTGCCAGCTACTCTCATCCTGAGAGCTTTCTGTAATGATGTAATTTGGGACATCATGGCACCCTAGTGACAAAAAGAACAACAAAGGCAAGAGAAAACATGACACTTTTAATAAAGGTATTTGTGCCTATATATTTGATAGTATTTCCAATTGTGCAGGATGAGATATAAGTATACATTATAGAAAAGAAAGAATAGAATAAGGAAGAACATAAGCAAGGAGGGCAAGGTTGATGTTGTTCTGCTGCAGTCTGTCACATGATTAGTTCTAGTTATGTATTCTGGGCCTGCCAAAAGGCATGCTGTGTTTGGGCAAGGCTCTTGGTCACAAGTCATCTGCACATATGGTCAAGCAAGAAGGGAGTGGTAGGTAAGGAAAGCAATAATATTATCGAAGACCTTCATGTCTGTATATACCAGCACAAATCGTCATCGCTGACAAGTTGACACCAATGTAAATATCAAGACAAAATTATCTGAGCAAAGACAATGTAAAATACCATACTTGCTCAATTCTGTGAAATGTAGTGTTGAAATATCCTCTGGTACTAACTCACATTATGACACCTCCATAGAAACAACAGATCATACCTCTAGAGCAGCAACTAAAAGTGGAATGTTCTGCAGACCATGTAACATGCTCTTCTTCCTCCTCATCCTCATCCTCCCATTGCCTCAGAATGGCAGTGCCAAGTGTGCCCAAGTGCCTATGGTGGCAATACGAGGTCCCTCTATGTTGGGTTTGTCCGTACATCCTTTGGAAAGCTGTGTCCAAAGCCACTAATGACAGTCTTGCTATGAATGAGAGATGAGCCAGGTACTCCTAAGCACCAGAGCAGAGCACCGCAGTTGTCCGCATGCTTTGAGTCCAAACACAGGATTTGGTGACACACGATTAAGGGCTTCCTGTTTAGACAGGAAGTCCACACAATTGGTATAGTAATGATACCATGGTGTCTTCCTTCTGTGGTTTTAAATTGTAAATACAAAGATGACAAATAATAATGTAATAAGGAGTAAAAAAGAAAAGAAAGACAAAGGCATTACGGAAGGAAGATTTACAGTTTAAATGTGCACAATGTAACATTGTAATTTTTATAAATGGACAAATATCGACAGTCGCAGGGTTGGTAAGTGTCAAATGTTGTCTTTACCATAAATGTTATGATGATATAGCAGTGTCCCTGAGAGCTAACTTGAGACCTTGTATAGCTGTTAAACCTAGAGCTAATTTGCTATTTTGTTAGTCTTCTGTTCCAGACCGCTTCGGGGAGGTACTGTACAATATACCGACAAGAGGCAGGTATAACGGCAAGTTTAGTCTTGCTGTTAAACCCCGGTTAACTAATGGTTGCTCTCCTGGAATAGTAACCAGATAACGGGGCTAGTTGACCAACAACCTACACAATTTTTCTTTGCTGTCTAAAACCGATGTAAAAACACACTGAAGGGTTGATCAGTAAACACCAGGAAACTATGGGCAGCTGGGGCAGCCGCAAGTACACCCTCACCATTTCCCCAGAAATTGTATCCTCTATAGTTTTTAATGCAGTGCTGAGCCACAAGATAAAGGAACCAAATGACACAACATTAACACACACTTAAGAATCAGAAGCAGCTTTATTTGCCAAGTTAGTGTCCAGTGTAATTTACTATGGCGGGCCAGTACATACAAGAAATCAGGTGTATTTAGAAAAATGGCTCCACACAGGAATCGAACACTCCCACATATATTTAACACCCCCATCCAGCCATGTCCTGGTTCCATGGAATCAGAAAGTTCTTATCTGAAACTAGAAGTCTTGAATATACACAGAGCACACGCCTACTATTACTTACCAGGCAGATGAGTGTGTTTATGTGTGTGTGTGTGTCATACCTCTCAACATTTGAGTACCAAAATCCGGGAGACCACAGAAAGGGGGGGGATCAGAGACAAAGGATGCCAGAGGCAGGCTGAATACGCATAAATAAATACATAATTATTACAAATGATTACCGTATTTTTCGGAAAATAAGCCGCATTTTCTATAAGCCGCACCCCACCAGAATGGGAGCTTCGTGTTTGTAAATCGTAGTACAGGCCGCACTGGAATATAGGCCGCTCTTTAAACGGGAACAACGATACAGTAGCGCCGGCTAACGTTGAGCGTAACAATGCTCACGACAATGTTAACATACTATACACTACAACAAAAACAGACACTAGTCACCATATTCCCTCACGCCTACATCTCATTTTTATTCACTATCCATAAAAATAATCAAATAATTTGAATAAAAGGATAACTTGCAGATTTTGTAAGGGGAAGCGTTCTTTGTTGCATCATGCTAATGACATGCTGGATCCAATGTGGCTCAGGAGGGGTTGTATTTTCAATCCAGGCTCTGAATCAAAGTAAAGTTTAAAATGGCAATGGGAACCTGCACTGGATGCAAGGCAGGGGCTAGGAGCCCGGGGCCAGTGCAGGGCTGGAGGGTGCTGGGGCCAGTGCAGGGCTGGAGGATGCTGGGGCCAGTGCAGGGCTGGAAGGTGCTGGGGTCAGTGCAGGGCTGGAGGCTGCTGGGGTCAGTGCAGGGCTGGAGGATGCTGGGGCCAGTGCAGTGCTGGAGGATGCTCGGGCCAGTGCAGGGCTGGAGGATGCTGGGGCCAGTGCAGGGCTGGAGGGGGCTGGGACCAGAGCTTGGTTGTGACTGTTGAATATTTCACACTTTCACACCAAAAGGTGGAGATGTGAAAGTACACTGGTGAAAACATGCCTCCAAACATCAAATGCTCAGACTAGTAGGTTGGGCACACGGAGAAATGATGTTTGATAATTGAAAGCTTTGGTTTTCCCTGTCAATAATAGGCCTGCTCATACATGCTTAAAAGTCTCTGTTAGGTAAATGTCTTTATCAAGTAGTGCACAGCGTCGATGAAGTCAAGGAAGTTTATTACTTGCAGCATGGAGCATGTGGAGGCGGATGTCTGTCACCTTTGAATGTCAGCTAGTCAGTCTAAAGCTTGTGGAAAGTTTCATGCTTTGTTTGCAACAGTTTTTGACGCCATGCTCTTCAAACATGCAATGCAAAGACCGGACAATCAGCATATTTAAGCAAGGCATGAACGAACTGGAACCTTCCTTGGGTTCCCTAAACCCACCTTTCCTACCCACTCACCCTCTATGACTGACCCAACTAAATGTCTAACGGCGTTCTCTCCCCTGTCCAAGGCAGAGATCTCTGACCTCATTCTCTCTCATCGCCCCACCTCCTGTCCCCTTGATCCAGTCCCCTCCCCTCTCTTTCAAACCATCTCTCCCTCCATCATAACTTTTCTTCTCCATGTCCTTAACTCTTCTCTTACTTCCGGCACTTTCCCCTCTGCCTTCAAACAGGCCAGAGTTAGCCCTCTACTCAAAAAACCCTCCATTAACCCAGCTGTCCTCCAGAACTACAGACCGGTATCACTACTACCCTTCTTTTCTAAAACAATTGAACGCGCTGTATCTAACCAACTGTCAAACTTCCTCTCTCAGAACAACCTGCTTGACCCCAACCAATCGGGCTTCAAGACTGGCCACTCCACAGAAACTGCCCTCCTGTCAGTCACCACTGCCCTCCAGTCTGCCAGAGTGGCTTTGAGGTCATCCGTCATCATTCTGCTGGACCTTTCTGCAGCGTTTGATACGGTTAACCATCAAATCCTGCTGGCCAGACTTTCTGAGATGGGCATCACTGGCACTGCACTTCAGTGGATCTCATCCTACCTGTCGGGAAGATCCTACCAGGTCTCCTGGGGAAGCAAAGTGTCAGGCCCCCGCCAGCTCTCCACTGGTGTCCACAGGGATCCGTCCTTGGACCCCTCCTCTTCTCCCTCTACACCACCTCGCTTGGACAAATCATCACCTCCCATGGCTTTTCCTACCACTGCTATGCTGACGACACGCAGCTGTACCTGTCGTTCCCCCCGACTGATCCGGGGATCTCAGCTAGGATCGAGGCCTGCCTCACAGACATCTCCGCCTGGATGACCGAGCACCACCTCCAGCTGAACCTCGCCAAAACAGAACTTCTCATCATCCCGGCCAAACCCTCCATCTCCCACGATCTCTCAATCACCCTGGGATCGGTGACGGTGACCCCTTCATCCTCTGCCAGGAACCTCAGGGTGACCATGGATGACGAGCTCTCCCTCACAGCCCACATTGCTGCGGTCTCCCGGTCGTGTAGATTCACCCTCTACAACATCCGGAAGATCAGGAGATACCTATCTGAGCATTCCACCCAGCTGCTAGTCCAAGCACTTGTCCTCTCAAAGTTGGACTACTGCAACTCGCTGCTCGCCGGTCTCCCAGCATGCTCAACCCGCCCTCTCCAGAGGATTCAGAACGCGGTGGCCCGTCTGGTCTTCAATCTACCCAGACGCTCCCATGTTACCCCGCTCCTCATCTCCCTCCACTGGCTTCCCATCACGGCCCGTATCAGATTCAAGACTCTGGTACTGACCTTCCGAGCGGTAAACGGGACTGCACCCGACTACATCAAGTCTCTCCTCCCGCCTTACACCCCCCCCCCCCCCCCCCCTCCAGCCTTAAGGCCCCCCCCCCCCCCCCCCCCCCCCCCCCGCCACCTACGGTCTTCTTCTTCTGAAGAGCGCCCGGTTCCAACACAAGCTCTTCTCCTGTCTGGCCCCCCAATGGTGGAATCAACTCCCCACCTCCATCAGGGACACCGACTGTCTCCCCACCTACAAGAAAAGGCTCAAGACGCACTTGTTCCGGGAGTACAACGGCACTTAGGAATGCTTGGCTGGACCTGATGTTCCCTCCAGGATCACAATGACTGGTATTGAGAGACTTGTTGCTCTTGTTGGTTAGTTGGAACGGTTTCAAATTCTTGTACTCGCCGTGAAATATTTTACTGTTGATTGTTTTTTTTTCTACAGGTACACTCTTGCATTCTTGTGGGGAGTTTCATATTGTTCAATTGTAACTTGTTTAGGTAAAATTGTTTCTACTAGATGATGTAAGATGGGTCTGTAAACCTCTCCCCACTCTGCCTCTAATTGGCTGTGAGGTTAAGGCATTAGGAGTGACGATTGGTTCCAGAGCCAGTTGTAAAGTTAGGAAGCAAAGAATGTCCCTTTCTTCATGAACTATCAGCATCAAATTATAATAAACTATAATAATGTTATTTTTTTATTATTATTTTTTTTAGGGGTGCTGAGATTAAATTTAGGGGTGCTTGAGCACTCCTAAAAAGGGTCTAAAATCGCCAATGGCACAAACCAGTCAAGCACACCCGGTTTCAACACTAAAGTAATTACCCTGCAACAATGGAGCCAAGCAGTAGTGAGAGTCAGAGTCATGTTATTTCAGTCTTGGAAAAACAAAATGAGAGAGCCTTGTGAGTTTAACAGTCTCTTTTATTTTTGCCTAGGAGAGACATTCAGGTATTCGACAATGACCCTGCAATATCACACATTCATAATGGCTTTTGAGCACAGCATTGAAGAGAAGACTGACAACCCGAGCGACTACTTATATTTTCTCTAACAATACACAAGGGGGTAGCCTAGGAACCTTGTCAGAAGCTGTCAGCATATTCCCTCTGCAGTGTTTTTGAGAGGAGGTTGCAATGGCATGGAAGAGGTTGAATAATGAATGAGTTGAACTTGCCTGGCAATATGTGGAACATATGTAAATAAGTACTGTTTGATAGAATTACACAATGTTCAAGTATGCCTGATGTGTATATGTGTGTCTTTCCCTTTAATATTCTGTCGCAATGTACCAGTCATTTTATTTCCTGCTTTGGCTCCTCCTCTTCCCTTTTGGCATGTGCCTGCATGGGAAAGGCATGGGAAGGTGCCTGTATGCATTTACATTTACATTTAGTCATTTAGCAGACGCTCTTATCCAGAGCGACTTACAGTAAGTACAGGGACATTCTCCCGAGGCAAGTAGGGTGAAGTGCCTTGCCCAAGGACACAACGTCATTGGCAGAGCCGGGGATCGAACCAGCAACCTTCTGATTACCAGCCTGATTCTTTAACCGCTCAGCCACCTGACTCCCCTATGCAAAGTAAAAATAATCCACCGTCCATCACTACCTGGCGTCCAGTCATATACACACAAGAATTCTAACACAACACAGACTACCGGTACACCGGTCACATCCTAAACATTATTCAAAAGTTGCCCTACAAACACAGGGACAAATGGAGAACTGTGGTCCGTGAGTTGCAGGAGAGGCGTGGTCAGAGCTATGTTTACTGATATTGTTCAGTTTTTTTTTCAGGGGGGGCGGTAGACTTACATTTAGCCTCCCATTCATTTTCAAATGAATGGGAGGCCCTTATCTCTGTCCCTGTTCTACAGCAGTATGGAGGTACCCCAGGAGCTCCAGGTTATGGAGGATTTCCTGGCCAGCAACAGGACCCCCTCTTTGGATACTTTACTGGAGTTGCTGGAAACGTAATACACAACCTTATGCAACATAATGAACAACTTTTTGGTCAACAACTTTTTGGGATTGTCCTCCTTTTTGGACCCAAGTGTCCTCCTTTTCAGGGTCATGCTTTGGGTCACCCTATCCGTGGCACACCTAATAATGACAGAAATGATTGGGGATCCTTTAAATGGTGTTGAGCACCTACGCTTAAAATGACATGTAATCAAGTTTATGCAAAGTTTTATTTGTGAATTCATTTCCACGTCTGTAGTTTGACTTCTTTGATTCAGTCAGAATAAATGTTCATGACAGTTGTCCTATTTTCTCAACTGTGTGCCATTGGTACAGTAGCTGTCACGTGATCAAATAATCTCACTGTGTGTATTACCCAGATGCCATCTCTTTACATGGCTCTGGTATATGGCTCTATAACAATAATGAACATGCAGATTTATAAAATGATACATTCAACCTTTGAGCTACAAATAACTTATATTTTAAACAACAGACTCCTCCCACATTCATCCTGGTGAAAGCTGACACACCCTCTCGACAAAAAAAAGGCAGGTCAGCAAGCAGAGCTAGCTACTTGACTTCATCAACCGCGACAGGATTTAAGATTACAACGTTCAATTCCTTTTTGTTCTTAAAAATGGCTTATCCAGGATATGGTGCTCCACCCGGTGGCTATCCAGGAGGGGTAAGTTATTGATGCAAACAGTTTATCAGATGTAATTGCGCATAAAAAGGGATAAGATCAATGGGTTAGGTGATGTCGGTGTCCGGAAATTGACTTGTTAGAGACAAGGTTGACTAAAACCGTTTCAAACCATACAATTGAATAGGTAAAGCTACGCATAAAAACGCGACACTTGTTTTGAAAAGTTGTCATGCCCACAAGCAGCGATCCATTTGCTTTAATTACTTATCTCTATTACTAGTATGGGGGTCGTGGGACGACTCGAATGTGTTACGACAAAGCATACGGAAGTTATTCTATCCACATAGTAGGCCTATGGCGTAAATTGATGCATGTCCAAGATGAGGCATCTACAATAGAATAGCCTACGTTTGGTGTATTTCCTGTGAGGCAGCGTCTTTCGCAAGAATGTGCCCTGGTATTTTCCGGATTTAACGTTACTAAATAAGAGGAGGCGTGGTCAGTACCCTCCCACGATAGTGACAGAATCTTTTTAATCTACAAATGTAGGCCCTACACTGTAGATGGCAAAGTCGTAAACCTTTCTACTACCACCCATAATTGTATCAGAAACAAATGCAAAATAATTATACTCCTTCTACACATCCTACTACTCTGTACGTAACAACGCTGCAGAGTTAGACAGGAAATAACTGAAAAAGTGGACTTCAAACTGATTAACTACACTCATGGTAACAAGTCTCCATAAAAGACATGGATATGGTAAATGATTCAAATTATGAACTTTGGGCTGTGTTGCAATGCTGTCATCTACGCACTCTTTTTCCGATGACTATCCTTTCTATAGCCTGGCTATTGTCATTTGCACCATAATATACAGCTAATACAGTAGGCTACACAGTCAATGAAACAATGTTCCCTAGGACCATGGTGCTACATAGAACAACACAGAGCTACACAAGACTGCACAGAACAAGACTACACAGAACTACATAAAGTGCACGTGTGCAAGCAGTGTACAAACAACGCAAGACAGTACAACATTTGTGAAACAGGACAGGCTCAGTAAAGGATAGTGCTGTGCCGTACAGTAGACAGTTTTGGGTGCACTATGTGCCATCACACGTTTAGCGAAAAAATATATAACAACATAATGGTGAAAACTGCTGTATCCCTAGCCCCAGTCTTATCTCTGCTCCTGTTCTACAGCAGTATGGAGGTGCCCCAGGAGCTCCAGGTTATGGAGGATTTCCTGGCCAGCAACAGGACCCCCTCTTTGGATACTTTACTGGAGTTGCTGGAAACGTAATACACAACCTTATGTAACATAGTGAATCAACATCAATTCATTGGCATATTCTACAGACTGCCACCATTTATTTTAAGACAACACACAGACATTCTCTTATGAATAATATTGTGTTGTAGATCACTTTGCATGTTTGATAAATGACTGATTTATCTTTGTCTGCTGGCAATGGTAGGATGGACACATATCAGCAGAGGAGCTTCAGGCCTGCCTCACACAGGCTGGCTTCTCTGGAGGTTACAGACGTAAGAAATACACTCACGGGGATCAATGTGTGATGTTAATAAGTTGAATATTGATCTGGGGATCATGTCTTGACAGATACTTTGTAAGAGATGAGTTCTTCATTACTGAATGTGGTCACATTTTTCCACCCTCATCCAGAAATACATATTTTTGTTGTTGTTAAATTCTGTTTAGGTCCAGGACTTCAAAATATGGGCTACTGTATAGGTTATAAATTGTCTTATTTTGACAGCTTTTAACCTGGAGACTTGCCGTCTGATGATCAACATGTTGGATGTATCCTTGGCAAACCAGCCTATCAAAAAATGTCTTAAATAATTGATGCAGCCAATTAAGCGGAACCTGCTAGCAAAATATTTCTCAAATATTTTACAAATATTGTCTGTTGTCCGCATATTACCGTTTGTCATTGGTTTGCAGCCAGTGTATGTTTATTCTGTTGGTAAGGCTTTTTAAACAAGAGGGAATTCACAGTAGCTGCAACCACACACGCGCATGCATCCACACGTTTGGAGACCTAAAAGCTGACTGATGAGCTGTGGAGCTACTGGTCACAGCTGAAAATAGTATGAAACCAAGCGATGAACAATGTCACCTCAGGCTATGAACAATGCCAGATGTCTACCATGTGTTTGTCAGACCACTATGTTTTGCCACATTAGGCTGCTAGAATTAATGTCAGAAACGTACACAGTGTCAACAAATGACTTGGAGAAATAATGTACAAAATAACAGCTGTTACGGTTTTTTCCTCAACCAAAGTACTTCCTGTAGAGAGACATGTCCTGCACCATGGGTTTCAACGAGTTCAAGGAGTTGTGGGCTGTGCTCAACGGTTGGAAGCAGCACTTCATGTCCATCGACCGTGATCGAAGTGGGACTGTGGACCCTCAGGAGATGCATCAGGCCGTCTCCACGATGGGTATGAACATCACACAAGGAGGCGTGATTTTATTGGTGTAGCTAACTGCTAACACAATACAGTGAGAAACAATAGGACAGCAGAAGGCCCCGACTGAGGGGATGCCTGGTGGAATGAGAGAGAAATGGTGATGAGCTGTGGCTTTTCCTTGTTTGATCGCAGGCTACAGTTTGAGCCCACAAGCCATGAACTGTGTCATCAAACGTTACAGTACTCAAGGGAAGATAACGTTTGACGACTATGTGGCTTGTTGTGTGAAACTCAGGACGCTGACTGGTGAGTAGACTTTTGTGTTTCTGTTATCACTGCTCATGGTTGTATTGTACACACAGTCAAAACCCTAAACCTGGCCATAAAATGCTCACTTAAACAATACAAGGAGTATTAGGTACCAGTACTGTAGTTATACAGGTATGAAGGGAAGTTGTTGAAATATGTGATGAATGCATAAGATAAAAGTAGGCTCATTGTTTGAACTGTTTGCCTATTTAGGCGGCTGCATATATGAAAAACCAAACACCTAACCCCAAAAAAATTCTAACAAAAGGTTTCTCAGCTGTTTTTTTGGTAGTATTAGGTGTCCTTAATAACATACTAAAAGTTTGACCACTAGAAAGGTGTAATTTTCAAGATGGCGTCCAAGATGGGCTGGAAACCCTTAAAATATCCAAAATCCTTGACTACTTAAAACACCCCCCCCCCACCCCTCCTCCCTGGGAACAGTTATTTTCCTGCAGTCTTGCAACATTGATCCTGCTTTGCTGTTCCAACGGTTCCTGATCATGTCGAAAACTGGAAAATGTAATGAGCTCATTTCCTGAAGCCCTGTTCGAAGGAAAGGAAATCTTCCGTAAAGCCAACAAGCCCCAACTAACGCAGGCAGTCACTGAGTTCTCATGCAAGAAATCTAACGAAACTGTCCTGGATTCCATCCCACCAACTGAGCATTATGTCCTTGACGGTGGCTCCCTGGTTCACCGCTTGGCATGGAAAAAGGGTGACAGTTACGGTCAAATGCAGACTTTACCATACGCTATTATGGTAAAGCAACAGTTGTTTTTGAAGTTATAGCGAAGGTCCTTTCATCAAAGACAATACGCATCAGAGACGTGGTGAAAACACTCACCCCATCGTTAACTTCAATGAAGAGACTGAGTTTTTGGTAAGAAAGAAGGATTTCCTTTCCAGATCTTGCAACAAACAAGGACTTATCAATCTTATGACCGAGGAGCTGGAGAAGAAGGGCTGCACTGTTATCAATGCATCAGGCGATGCTGACGTGGACATTGTCAAAGCTGCAGTCAACGCCTCAGAACATCAGCCCACAATCTCCAGTGTTTCACCTAGGTTTACAGCTTCGAGGGGGGGGGGGGGGGGGGGGACATGCTGTCGTGTAAATAAGATAAATAACATAAGGCCATTTTAGTTTGTTTAATAAAATAGCAAGCTATAGACCTGTTTTATAGGAAAGGTAACCAGAAATGACTTATTTTGTGATCGGGCGCTATATATATAGTTTTTTTTCATTAACTTGACATTCCAGGGGGGGGGGCGGGGGGTGCCCTTGGTGGGGCGGGGTGCCCCCTAATATCTCTACAAAGCTACTAAAGTGTACAACATCAGTGAGATGAAACAAATCCTGGGTAGTGACTTGTGTTCCCAGTTGCTGTTTATTCACGCCTGATACAACTTCACACATTTTTTGAGTTGGCAAACAGACAGCATTCCAGAAACTTGTGAATGGCGAATCAACCATCCAGTCCTGTGCGTGCAAATGTGTTTCTGCTCATCAAGCAAGGAATGTCATAGAGGACAATGGGACCAACGCAATGGCAGTGTTGTTTGGCGGAAAGAGTACCGATTCACTTGCCTCTTTGCGCTACAACCTTTTTTTTAAAGAAAATCGTTACCGCCAAATCATTTGTTACCCCAGAACGTCTGCCTCCAACTGAGTCCTCAACCAAATACCACTGCCAAAGACTTCACTCCCAGATCATGGTGTGGATTGGAAAGGTGGCAGCCCTGTTTTGACTAATTTTACAGTACCAGACAGTTCTAATGAATGTATTCTTTATTGGAATCAAAACAATGGTTATGAACCACAGAAACCACCAACTCTAGGCAAAACAATATGAGAAAGGAGAAATATGCAATTACTAAAGGGAAATTGTACTTACTTTCGCATAAATATGCTTGTAACCAATGGCTTTAATATATAATTGTACTTGTAATCACTTATCTATCATGTAAATATGCTCATTAGAATATTACATGGCCAAAACATGTATCAGGCACCAGTATTCCTGGTCTAGGAAGAATACAAAGGAGTAATGGTCATTTTAAGGACCTGATGGCCGCCATTGAAAATGGGGCCTTTCTTGGAGTCAAATTTTGGTAAACTTTTAGGATGTTTTTAAGTACATCTGATACTACTGTAAACCACTGAGAAACCACCTGAGGTTTTTGGGTGCGTCAATCCATATTTGCAGCTGACAAATTGTTGAACATGAATGTAACCTGGTCATAGCTTTTTTTCTTCTGTAAATTAGATCAAACCTGTAAAGAAGTCTGCAAGAAATACTAGTGTTTCAGTGCTTCATGTTTTTATTAATTTATTTTTTAGATGTATTCAGAAAAAGGGACACAACTGGACAAGGTTCTGCCGCATTTCAATATGATGACGTAAGTCTTGCATATTACTATTCATAAGCTGGTCAAAAACAAAACAAAAATAATGGCAATCTTTGATCTGAGTCAATGTATTAAATCATGTTAAACGTTTAGAGAAAGACCCTTTGTGTTTTCACAGTCTTCCTCTTTCCCTCTCTCATCAGTTCATCCAGTGCACTATGAGCTGTTAAAGAAGAAACACGGAAGAATGCAATTTAGATGGTCTGTCTATAATGCTAATAAATCTGCATGAGTTCATGTTTCCCCAATGTATGTATTTTATACTCACATACCTCTTTTCATAAATGATTGTTTTTATATTAACATGAATTAATCCTCATTAATCCACTATCCCTGTTAATAGAAAATAGTTTTTGTTTTGTTACTGTGTCACACGCCATGTTAAAAAGTAACTAAAATCTCTGAGTGAAAGCTATCCTAATACTCACACACGACTAAAAGCTGTCTCAATTGCAATTATTTTTACAAAAGCTTTCAAGTTGGTAAATGCTAGCTCTCTCAAAAAAAATATATGATTTTTTTTATGTGGAGTTGCTTTTTCAGGGTACCATTTTGTCATCAAAGGGAAGGATTGTGTAAGAAGTACCCTACCCCCCCAGACCTATCTATACTGTAGTGTACACAATTGGCCATGTTTAGTATCTGTATCCATTTTAGCATTTCATTAAGGAAGACAGTAAATTATTTCTGTATTTTCTGAAAATATGATGGGATGGGCTAAGGCTTAACCTGGGTATTTTGTTACTCTTTAACATTAAGATATTGGAAGTTATTTTAGAACTCCCATTATAACCAATGAAGATATAGGAATGATGCACATAACTAAATGTTGACCACTTCTGTGCCTATGTACTGAATAAACAGGTATAACTTTTGTGTCATATATAGTAAGTCCTCTCATGTTATCTGTTTCCATCATATTAAAGGCAGGGAAGGTAATGTTGTTGAGAAGCACTTTTTGTCATATATGCTGAAATAAATTTCACATCCTGATAGCAACCAATACAATCTAAAATCAGTCAAATTAAATAAATCCGATATCTGTGGGTGTTGCAGGACTGTAATAAACATGACCAATCATTAAGGTAGGACCTGCACAAATTATAGGATGGCATTCAGACTGAATGGAATGATTGTACGGGCTACTCGTCTATCTACCGAGTGCCAGTCGTGTTTTTTGGAGGAGTGGCTTTTAAGGGAGTGGGATGTTTTGGTTTGAATCCTTTCAAACTTGAGCAAAAATTGCTATTTTGCAAAAGTTACTGCAACCCATCCTGCCTTTATTTTTTTATTTTATTTCAGCTAATATGACAAAAAGTGTCATATTACACATCACCGTATCAGTACCATTTACCGGATGCGCATGGTCCAAATTTGTGTTGCCTACTACATTCTGATAGGCTACTGTACAAGAGTTGTGAAACATCTGTGTTCTGATAGGTCATACGCATCCATTCGGACCCCACATTTAAATTCCGTAAACATTATATAATAACAGTGTTTCTATTTTTTGCTTTCAATGTTTAAACCTCGCCCTTCGCCGATTTTAACGTCAAACGCAGTTGTAGAAAGGCACAGTCTGTAAAAACAATAGGCACGCAGTTTCGTCCTTTTAGCAGCACAGCATATGAATTGCATTGCAAAGGGATTACGTTTAAACCTGAAGCTCTGAAATTATTGATACAGCATCACTGCACAGACTCAGAGTCATGGGCATCTGGGCCATTTTCGTTTTGGGGACGGTAGGCCTACTCCTGGTCCAAGTGTCAAAAAGCGACCGAAGTGGAAGCGCGGATTCTTGCAAGCCCGTGGCGGTGGATTTTTGTCAAGACGTGAGCTACATGACCCGTCATCCAACTGGAAAGAGACGGTACAACCTTGATCAGCTTCGCCAGATTGTGGACATGGGCTGCTCCGCGGAGGTCACAACATTCCTATGCCATGTTGTTTCTCCTGAGTGTGTCCCTGACAAGCAATCAACTCTACACCCGTGTCAAACGCTGTGTAAGAGAGTGAGGCGTGACTGCCAGCCTGTCCTGGAAGGTAAAGGTCTAACCTGGCCAGAAGATCTTAATTGTGAGCAATACCCAGAACGATCATGTGCCAATGTAAGTAAAATAAGAATAATCATCATTATCAATCAGAATAGGCTTTTTCATTTAGAATTTGGATTTGTGTATTAAATAAAATCCAGGATAACTAACTCAGTAGTCCTGCTTCGAGATACACCCCTCACCTTACATTAGGGTGATTCATGATTTGTTGGCTGTGACTTAATTACAAAGTTGTTGTTCTATATTCAAATATTAATATTTTATTCAGTAGATTCAGAAAACACTGACCTCCTTGTCCTCAATTTCAGAGTCGAGGGTCTGTCCCCACAGCTCCTTCAGAAACCTGTGAGCCCATCACCATTCCTCTTTGCAAAAACCTGCAATACTCACAGACTAAGAGGCCAAACATACTTCCACAGACCAGCCGGAAATGGCAGGAAATGGCTGCTTTGGAGTTGGACCAACATCAGCCCCTTATGAAAATCAAGTGTTCTCCAACACTCCAGCTATTCCTTTGCTCTGTCTATACCCCTGTCTGTGTGTCGGGAAAATCGCTGCCGCCATGTAAGGCTCTCTGTGAGGAAGCCAAAGCGGGCTGTGAAAGTCTTATGAACAAATTTGGCATGAACTGGCCTCGTGAACTGGAGTGTGATTCATTTACAAACGAATCCTGTGAACATGTATGTGTCCCTGTGCTAAATGCCTACCCAGAATTAACCATGCACAGTTACGTTATGATAGACACGGACATCAATATTAATTATTGTGTTTTTGTGTGTTTTTTGTATAGCTTGGTGTGGTCAGCATTCCTGCACAACAGGAGCCGTGCGAGCTAATCACAGTTCCAATGTGCCAAAACCTGTTCTACAACCAGACAACCATGCCAAACACTCTTGGACACAAAAGTCAAAGCGAAGTGACTGTTCAGATTGCCGCTTTAGAGCCTTTAGTGAAGAGTGTCTGTTCAGCCGATATACGCTTCTTCCTATGCTCTGTCCATACCCCTCGGTGTGGGGGAGGTGTAGTACAGCATCCTTGCAGATCTCTCTGTGAGCGTGTCAAACGGCAATGTCAGAGTCTGTTGGAAAAACTTGGCTTGTCATGGCCGCATCAACTGGCTTGTGACTCCTTTCCTGAGGAGTCATGTATAAGTGTAAGTATCAAATCAACATGTATTATCAAAATGTAACTTCTACTGTTTTATGAAGGATTAGGCCTGATATCACTTTATATTTAGACACTGACGTTGACCAACAAATAATCATAAACCAAATTCCTTCAACCATTCCATGTTATCCCTTGAATTTTGAATTATTTCCTTAATTTTGTCCACAGGAAGATAGCAAAACTGAGGTGTGTTTCCTTCATTGTTATTCATATGCATTCACAACATGTACACAGATGCCTCTTTACATATACTTTACATGGGTCACTACTACACATACCTAGACACAGAGCCGACCCAAGGCATAAGAGAACTAAGCGGGTGCTTAGGGCCCCCATGGCCACCAGAGGGCCTCCAAGAGCACATAAAATTACAGCTTAACCCTCGTGTTGCCTTCGGGTCACATGACCCAAAGGTTCATAACGAACCATCATTGTGTTTACCCAATTTTACCCAATACAAAAACAAATAAAAATAATTTTCTTTTAACCATTCCAATGTGGGGGGTCTGAGACAACCCGACAGTTAAAAGAAAATGCTTCACTTTGTTTTTGTATGAGGTAAATGTGTCGCAATACGACGGTGGGTCACAATGACTGATGGGTCAGAATGACCCGAAGATAACACAAGGGTTAATTAAAAATATAGATATATTATGTTATTGGTAATTATACAAATTCGGAGGGGCTCCCAAATCAATTCTGCTTAAGGCCCCATAAAGGCTTGGGCCGGCCCTGCCTAGACATGTTGGAAGTAAAAATAAATAAATAAAAAAAGTGTAAGTATTGTGTGGTTTAACAGGAACTCACAGCCGAAGAAGTTCTTGCCAAGCTGAATAAGCTTGGCTATTACATCAGGGATCAAGGTTGGAAAAGTTTTGCACATACACATTTTTGTTTCTTCATACAAGTACAAACATGCAGACTGTGGTTGATGTGGTGTATGACCTCCAAATAACGGTCGATCCTTCTTCCTCCAGAAATAAGTCTTCAGACTGCCCGTACATTTTTGGCTTTTATGGATGTATCCTTTACAGCTTAAAAATTATTGTGTACATCCTAGCACATTTTGGACTATTGACATATAGAATATGTATATGAAACAAATAATACTTATGTTTTTACTTGTTCCTCAGTTTTGAATTCTTAACCAGTTTTTTGTAGAAAGATAAATCGGGTAAACTGGATGTAGCAGAGTTTTCTGAGCTGGAACATTATGTGTCAACTATGAAGACGGAATTCATAGACTCTTATGAGTTGAAGAATCTTGGTTTTGTCACAAAACTGCAAATGAAAAATGCCCTTACTGTCCGTGGTAAGATGTTGTTCCACCCGTTGTCATGTTTTAAGGGCAAGCAAGCACTTCATGATCATTTTTATCAAAATAGCACAATTCATTGCTAAAGAACTGAAATACTTCTTGTTATTATGTTTTCAATTTGAAATACCCATACTATGTATTGCCATAGTAGGCTACTCTTCTGTGTCTCAATGTTATATTAGGGCAAAAAATAAAATAAATAAGGATATTACTTCTCATTATTTATATAATGGTTGTAAAAACCATAATGCAGATTTGTTTAACGCATGAAACAAAAATTCTATGTAATATTCTGTATTTTTAGACTTAATCCTGGATGATGAAACCTTCAAAGCGATGTGGGACAGATACACTACAGGTGACGGGATTAGATATGACGACTTTATGGCCATTCTGACCAAACTCAAGATTTTAAAAGGTAATTCCGACCGTCATGACCGAACGCCGACACATTAATGTCGATCATTGTTATGTCTCATCATTTTGGACTGTTTATCTTCTAGATGGCTTCAAATCCAATCTTCTCAGTCTGCCATGTGAGTGTGAGGTTGCGAGCTTCCACTTCAATCGGGTGAGTTGACAAGTTAGCAAAAAAAAATTACTTAACATTTTATAATTACACATAATTATAAACATTAATATCAATTTTTTTAATGAACAAAAAAGGACATTTTATTTAATGGTCTTAATGACAAAACACATATCAAGAGGCTTGTGAAACATCCATGCAATCTATTTTGAATTCCATTAAAAGTTTGGAGAATATTAGTTCTAGGGAGTCAGGTGGCTGAGCGGTGAGGGAATCGGGCTAGTAATCCGAAGGTTGCCAGTTCGATTCCCGGTCATGCCAACTGACGTTGTGTCCTTGGGCAAGGCACTTCACCCTACTTGCCTCGGGGGAATGTCCCTGTACTTACTGTAAGTCGCTCTGGATAAGAGCGTCTGCTAAATGACTAAATGTAAATGTAGTTCTAAATGAGTTCTAATTGTTGCCCTTTTTATGATAAAAGATAATGTTGACAATGCAACTTTTCCATCTCTATTTACTTGTTCCAGTTCATTCAGGTAACTTTTGTGTGAACCAGTCTGGGATGCAAGCTTTGTCCTCAAACATTTCAAGTTTGGACTGCAATGAAAATTACACTTATGAAATGTGCTGGGTGTTACCTCTTAGGAGCTCTTGTTAAAGGATGATTGTCAAACTGAGACAATTGTGAGTGAAAAGATTCACAATCCTTAACATCAAACCAATTATGTTGAAGTTATAGGCTACTGCCGAAAATGCTGATTGATCATTTTAGATGAGAAACACAAAACCTTTTCATGGAGCAAGATTAATATATCCTCCTGTGTACTGGGTGGAGTGTTTAAAGCTCTCTAACAACAATGAAAACATTACTATTCTATATTAACTGTGATATCATGTTCTCAAACCTACACATAACATATCAAAACTAACTCCTTATATCAAAACTAACTCCTTCCAATAAAGAATATGTTTGTACTTGTTCGTCAAATAATTGTCTTGTGGAAGTATATTAGTATCGACATGGAATACACTTTACATTTCTTTGAATTACAAGTTAGCCTTTTGTCCTGCTAGTGTACAGCATGTGTGTACAGCATTTCCTAGGCTAGGCGATACATGTATGTATTGGTGATGGGTGGTGGACTCAAAAGCACAACTCTTACTGTGGTTCACAAAAAGATACAAAAGATGAGGCTGGGACGATTGACTCCAAAGTACAAAGACGAACTAACAACAAGAGACAGAAACACAAGGGGTATATACACAGGGGCTTGATTGGCAACAGGTGATGTTGATCAGGGCCGTGGCGGTTAATCACACAGGTAGGGGACAGCCTGAGTACCCGCACATAAACACCACAATTGACAAAAACAGAACTCCGGGAACTATGAAACTGCACTGCAAACCCAGTTCACAGAACCCCTTAAGACCCTTATATTAATGCATATACAACTACCATGGTTTGAAACAATGCACATTGTTTTGTATTTACCTTTGTGATAATTCTTTACATCCTATTCCTTTTAGTATTATTTTCTAAAGTATCTAAAAGTGCTTTTCTCATATACTGTATCTACATCTTGAACAATTCAGAACAACAGAGACTCAATGCTATCCCTGTAGCTATACATTGTGTGAACTCAAATTTCTCTTGGTTTTCAATCACAATTTATTTTTGTCATTTTTTTATGACATCAATATATGCAGTAAACTCGGTGTAATGTTGGAATTAACCAGAAGAGGGAGTCAGAGATCTAAGTTGAGGAGACATCGTCCCAAGGACTAGTGGGGGGGGGGGGGGGGGGGGGAAGGGGGGGGGGGGCAATGTCCCTGTGATATCAAGCTTGCCCCCCCAAATGCCACTACAAACCACACCTAAATTAAAGAATACAATTAATCTAACTGCCAATGAAAATGTAATGCAAATGTTTAAACTGAATTTAAAGAATAAATTGTAGAATTATGTTCAACAAGGTATTTTGCCTATTAATTCCTGCAATGCACTGAAATATATATATAGGAGAATGGTAATGTCTAATGTAACTAGCCCCCCAACAGTATAACTGGCCCTAGCATGCCCCCCCCCCCCCCCCCCCCCCCAATGGTCTAGAACTAGAAAACAACAGTGTGGTTTTGTGTTTTAGTACTAATGTTCAGTACATGGTAAACCTATATAGGAAAGACTGTTGTAAATATTTGCAGATATTCTGTCATACATCAAACATCATGTGATAAAAAAGAATAATCTGCTCCTGGTTGTATGTTGTAAATTTAAGGAATTTCAATTTGAATTTGAAAAGGTAATTTCAGTTGGCCAAATTCACAGTTGGTCACAAGCCTGTCTTGAATACTGTGTACCTACATTCATGTATGATCAACTTAGTCAGCAGACACTTAAAGATCCACACAACATCAGACCAGATTAAACAGGATTCAATTTCCTGTGGCTTTGTTTTTAACATTGTTCATGTGTTTGTCGTGTGTTCACTGGTGTACGGTTTGGCCCATGTTTCAGACGTCAGTGTAATAAAGTGGTATTTGTGGAGCCGTATCTGAAGTTGACCCTGACTCGTCAGTCTCACCAAACAGAACCATCGTAAATGTCTGCGCACCCCGCTACATATTAACCACCTCTGTTGTGCATTAGTGTGTGCATGGAACAATTCTTGCTGATCATGAAATGCTCTTTAAAGTCTATTCATTGATTGTTAAATGTTATCCAGGTATTGAACAGGGTGTGTAATGTGTTATTATTGCTTTTGTGTTTTGTCAGTGGAAGACTAAACTAGGCGGGTGTGTCGTTGCGGTTTGTCGCCCACTGGCAGAACCATAACGGTTGTTTGTTTTTGCTTGTGTGAGACTTGCTTCACTCTAATGGGGTGTCAATAAGGCACGAGGGGGTCAGAGTCTGTCCTGATCGCCACTGGCGTGAAACACTCTGACCCTCTAGGTGAGGTCAACAGGTCATCGGTAGGCCAGTACCCACAATTCACTGCAAAATGAAACAACCATTGTTGGATCTGTAATAAGAAATGTGCATTATATGAAGAGAAATCGAATCTATTGCAGGATTTAGATAGAATGTAGATTTGTTCTTGTGATAGTTCAGGGGTCATTGAATTGGCTAGGCCGCAGTTGCTAGGTAGATAATCTTTCTGATAAGGTTTAACAAGCTGAGAGTTGTTTAATAGATTTAATTAGGAGAATTACACTCTGCTCTTGAGTTTTGTCGTAGTCCCTGGTCTCCCAGACAACTGCATAAAACTGTGCAAGTGTGTTTGTTTGGATGTGTGTGTGTGCGTGCGTGTCACTGTGTGTATTTGTACGTGTGTGAGTGTGTGTAAACAGTTACCCATTAACAAGCCAGGTCATCTTGGATTACTGTGCCTTTCTTTATTTGAAGTAAACCTTCTTGTTTTAATGACTCCCTCCTTCCCTCTCTCTCTCAGAGGATCTGTAAGACGTGATTAGAGACAGGGTCTGTTTGTCTAGTTTTCCCAGTGAAAGATGGACACCGCCAAGCACAGATAGGCGCCAGGTGAATATTTACTTCTCACCTTATCAGACGCAGAGTTTTTGTCGTCAACACTGGACCCTTCGCTCTCCCTTTTTTTCCTCTCATTCTCTTTTCCAGTTAACGAGAAAGGCGCTTTACCGACCCACAGTTAAATGTCTAATAAACAGGCGGTTGAACGTGTCTGTAAAAGCTTCACATGTATGCTGACGGCTACTCGTACTTGTACATTACATTTGTTTTCAAATGAACTCTGCTGTGTTCTTCCATTTGGGACTTATTTGGTTTTCACAATGTATGCTTCATGTTTGGCTACCCGCAATGTTTGGGGCTATCTCGTTGTTATGATCAGTGACCTATGCGCTCGTGTAAAACTCTCTCTTGGAAGTCGCTTTGGATAAAAGCGTCTGCTAAATACATACATGTAAGTGTAAATGCTTTTATTAAGGTGGTGCTGTGTGCGTTTGTGGGAGTGTGCATGTGTGTGCCCGTGTCCTTCAAGGTGTGTTGGACAGAAACAATTGAATCCCAAACTTTTTCCAACAAGTTTGTTTTTCTGACTTGGTGAGAAGACACTAACACACACACACGTCTTCATCCTCCTTGACGTTTTTCCTCTGTCTCATTATTGGCGCGACCCTTCTCTGATCTCCTGACAGGTCAGAGATCACCGGGCATGCTCCGTTTGTCTCTTCATCTTCCTCCATTGCTCAATCATGACCCCCCTTCCCCCACACCCTTCCCGCGGCTGCAATCCGTCGTTCAATCTCTTTCTCTTTCAATATGGTCTCCGCTGCCCCTCCCCCCGTCCCCCGCCCCTCGCCCCTCTCTCTGTCATCACTGAGATTTTGGTCTCCCCCCTCTGACCTCCTGAAGCCTCCTATTGCCCCCCCCTCAACCCTTGTCCTCCTTCTCCCCCCTCTGACCCTCCCCCTGTCCTCCCTCTCCCCACTCTCCTCTTCCTCCCCTCCTTTTCCTCCCCCCTTCCTACCCTTTCCTCCCTCCCAAACCCTTCCTGTCCCCTCTCTTCCCTCCCTCCTCTCCTCCCCTCCCTGTGCCCTCCCTCCCTCTCTCTCTCTCTCTCTCTCTCTCTCTCTCTCTCTCTCTCTCTCTCTCTCTCTCTCTCTCTCTCTCTCCCTCCCTCCCTCCTCCCCTCCCTGTCCCCTCTCTTCCCTCCCACCTCCCCTCCCTGTCCCCTCTCTTCCCTCCCCTCCCTGTCCCCCGTCAGGGATCCGTCATCACACCTCTCTGTCAACTCATCCATTCATCAGAAGATTCCAAACAACGACAATACCATTCCTCCACCAATCACCTCTCTTGGCTCTGGGTTTACTCTGCCGTCATGCTCCATTTGCTCCAATCACCTTCCCAGGACTGTCACTCTGCAGCTTGGTGTCCACCTATCATGTCTCTGGTCGGCAATTATATTAGTTTGAGCATCAATCACTCCTCGTTAGAACCTTTAATGGCAATACACAGCCAGCAACATACAGAACACTCACACTCACTCTATAGCGTAAGATAGTTCAATACTGTCCCCACATTGGTTGGTATTTCGTAGTAAAAGTCCCATTGAGTACATTTTACATGTGAGCCTTGTATATAGTACCAGAGATACTATATGTAATTTTGTTTGTGTACATGTCAGAGAGAGAGAGAGAGAGATAGGAAAAGATAGGACAGCGAGACAGCCATAGACTGTATGTTAGATTGTGTGTGTGCGTGTGTCCCAGTCCAGCTCCAGCATGTCTTCCCCGTATAACAACAGACAGAGCGTCTGGGAAGAGGGAGCAGAGAGAGAGAGAGAGCAGTGATAAATTGACCTCATCAAACTGTCTCCCAGAGACAGAAACAAGACATACATGAGTCATTACGAAAGACAGGAAAGAATAGGAGGAGGAGTAGAAAGGAAGGGCAGGATTGTTGGGAAACGTCCAACGTTTCCCAACATACTTCAGACAATCAGACCGTGTATTAGTGTCTGGTGTGCGTGCGCCATTGGAATACGTGTTCTGTTCTTATTTCCTTGAAATGGCGACATCTCCGTTATTATGCAAGTGGATGCGTTTCTTGGGAAGTGGAATGCAGCCTCTGCCGGTGTGACCGGCAGCGCTCCACCGCACCACTCAGAGCTCCACGGTGGAACATCACAGGACAGTCTGGTTAACATTCAGATTCCTTCAAAAGGACGACATAGCAACTCATAGCAACTTTGAGCCATTTGCATCACTCATCCCTCCCCCTCTTCCCAATTCCGCTGCTTAATACCAACTCGGAGGGTCACACTGCGGGTGAGTGTGTGTGTATGTGTGTGTGTGTGTGTGTGTGTGGGGGGGGGGTGGTCAATGGAGGGGTATTGAAGGGACCTTACCTCCCCTGAGGGTGATGGGTCAGGGACTGAAGACTGATGGTCGCTGTTATCTGCAAGTTTCCCCACCCAACACACCTTACGTGGGGTACGACCCCTTAAATGTGGGGGTGATTGGGGATGGTTTTGGGGGGGTCATAATGGATGACCTCTGAACCCAGAAATTGGATATGGTCATAGGAAGTTGAGAGGTGAGGTGAATAGGGGAGATGGAGGTTAGAGAGAGAGAGACAAAAAGAGAGGCACAAGTCTCTCTGTTTGAATCAACATTTGCTCACTTGTACATTATGCTCAAGGGCACTGTGTGAATTTGAAGATGCCTAAAGTTCCCAATGAGTGCCCAATGGTGGTGTGTTCAATGTTTCATCTATGTATGTGTAACTGGGTGTTTAACAGTGAGCAGACAGTGTCACCTGTCCCCAATCACAGCAAAACTCCTCCAACCCACACACACACAAATCTTGGGTCCCGCCTCAAATATGGTCATAGGACCACCAACCTTTGCAATTGGCTAAAACTCTGAGGGCCTCAGTCTGCCTGACCTTTTGGGCAGAGGTTTAATCTCCCTGGCAGGGTCAAGGCTGGGTCGCCACAGCAACTAAATGACTTCCTACTAATAAAGGTTTGATGTATGGCCCCAGTGATAGGCCCCTGTGCTGACCACTGGGTAACCCCTCTACTGGTTCCGGAGTCTAATGTCTATCCTAAGAGGAGGCCAGAGCCAGTATCTGTCTGATTGCTCAGCCATAGAGGGAGACACATGCACACACACACACACACACACACACACGCACGCACAGACACACACACACACACACACACACACACACACACACACACACACACACACACACAGAGAGAAAGAAGATTAAGCATATACTCTGATTCATGGAATGGTATTGTACATAGATTCACTTGCAGTCACAAAACCAACACATTCAGAGCAAAAGGATCAGGGTTTACGCCTCACACTTAATGGAGAGCAAAGTAGTCAGGGTTCAGTGTTGCCCAGTCTCTGTCTTTCTATGACACACACACTCACAAGTACACACGTGAGACATATATATATACAAGCACGTCACCGGGTATTAGGCACACATAAACACACTCAGGTTTACACACAGCTCTGTTATGCCGTCAGGCGTGGTGATAAAGTTGGATCTGCTTTGTCTTTGGCTTGTCCCACATTGTGCGAGAGAAAGAGATGCCTCTGTACTGGTACAGTACAGAGGCATGGAATCCAAACTGCTAACCTCACAATTTACCGTAATTCTATATAACGGGGAAAGATGTAGAAGGGAGACAGAAAGAGACAGAGACAGAGAGGGAAAGAGAAAGACGCAAACGATTGGAGTAAAATGTATATTTTGTTGGCTTAGCAATGTCCAGTAGGTGGCGACACACTGTCATGCATGCAGCCCGAGGGCCCAAAAAATTACGTTGGCAGCACAGCAAGACCGTGGCTGACAATAACAAGCTGACAGTGTCTGCGCTGGCTTTGGTGTCAGCCCTGTGCAGAAGTGCCCGACCAGCTTTCTGCGCCACATCATTCTACCTTTGTCTAGATTCTGCTGAAATACATTACATGACTATTGTGGCGTAGCACACACGCGTATATACACAGCATGGGGGAGAGAAAACAGGCAACATCCTCCTCCATCCGGCAACAATGGACACTTTGCTACAATAAAAAGGGGTGGGAACCCCAAGGAGGACAGGTGCCCTGAGCAGCTGCATCAGGAGGAGGAAGAGCGATAGTATGAAGGCCAGAAAGAGAGAGAGAGAGAGAGAGAGAGAGAGAATGACAGAGAGAGAGAATGAGAGGAATATGGAGATCAAGAGAGAGATAGCGAGAGAACGGGAAGGAGAGCGAGGGTAGAATGGAAGGGTGATGGAGAGAGAGAAAGAGAGAGAGAGAGAGAGGGGTGGGATGGAGGGAAGGAGGAAGAGAGAAAGAGAGGAGAACGAAGGGAGACCAGGAAGAGGAAAAGGGAGACGGAGAAAGGGCATCTGTTTCCCTTCTGCGACCCAGCTGGACGGAGAACAAACAAGGTGGAGAAGGGGACCAGCACCAGGCCACCAGGGAGAAGAGAGGAACCTGTCACTCGAACTTCCTGGGAAAAAAATAATACTACTTCCTGTTTCTTCTCCTCTCTCTCTCTCTCTTTCTCTCTTGCTTGCTCTATTTGGGACTTGGAAAATCACAAGCGGTGGATTTGTCACAGTGGTCACAGCAGTGTGTGTCACACCTGTCCCATTACGGTACCACCAGTTTGTGTGAGTGATCACTCACAGTGTGTGTGTGTGTTTCAATCGAGTGTGTCCCTGAATATGCAGTGTGTCTGTCTGTTTGGGGGCGCGCGTCCCTTTGTGGCAAGTGTGTACAGTGCAGCCCGCGTGTGAAATGGCACAAGAAGTAGCAGCCACCCAAAGAAGGAAGACACCGGAACAACAAAGGGCAAGGACGACGGCAAGACGGAGGGAAAAGATGGAGGGGGGGATGGATGAAGGTGAGGCCTGAAGGGACAGAACAGGAGAGAAGCAAGTGCAAAATGATGAGAGGAAGTAAACAAGGCAAAGCGAGTGAGTTCGGGGGGGGGAGGGGACAAGGGAGGAGGGGAGAGGAGGATTTCCTGACGTGTTTGCTTCTCTAACACACTTTTCTTCCTGGCTGCATTTAGACTTCCTTCTTTCTATTCTCAGACAGTTCACTCATTGCTCCCCCCCCTCCCTCCCCCCTCAGCTTCATAGTCAGATCTGATTACCCATACAGACGTGGTGTGTGTGTGTGTGTGTGTGTGTGTGGTGGGGGTGGGGGGGGGGCATGCAACAAAGAAGGGGTGTGTGAATGTGTTCAGATGAATTGTTCGAGCCACAATCCGAGATGCGTTTGACAAAAGACGTTGAAGTGTGAGTGTGTTACTGTGACGTTGTGTGTGTGTGTGTGTGTGGCAAAGGCGGGGGGAGTGGAGAGAAAGAAAGGATACAGGAAGAATGACAGCACATGTATCAAAAAACAATACCCACATCACAGGTGCCATAAAAAAGGAACACACACACACGCACACACTTTTGGCTCCGATTTTGGTGGGAAAATGGAAGAGACCACAGAACGGAATGCAGGTGCACAAGGCCCTGAGAAACGGCTATTGCCTCTCACACACAGGCCACGGATGCACAATCATAGGATGTGCAACACAGCGCTCTCTCTTTCACAAACAGACACACTTGTGCAAACGCACATACAATACAAAATACAATACAAAAGATTTATCATGTTGAGAAAACTTTCCAAATCATGAATGTGTGTGTGTGTGTTCACTTGTCCCAGAGCCAGGATTTTTAAACCCCTCTCTTCCTGTTTATCACAATGGCCCTCGAGGCCTCCACACTCCTTGCAACACTGAACCATCTCCCTCCTTCACTCTCTCTCTCTCTCTCTCTCTCTCTCTCTCTCTCTCTCTCTCTCTCTCTCTCTCTCTCTCTCTCTCTCTCTCTCTCTCTCTCATGAATAAATGACATACAGTATAGCTATAGAGGTTCAAAAATCAGATATGAATCCTGACAAGGTAATGTGAGATTTTACATTTATTCATTTTAGCAGACGCTCTTATCCAGAGCGACTTACAGTAAGTACAGGGACATTCCCCCCGAGGCAAGTAGGGTGAAGTGCCTTGCCCAAGGACACAACGTCATTTTGCACGGCCGGGAATCGAACTGGCAACCTTCAGATTACTAGCCCGACTCCCTCACCGCTCAACCACCTGACTCTCTCTAGATAAAGTAAATTGACAGATGCTTCTTCCTCCTGTTAGACAGGAGGAAGCACATGGCTGTAAGTTGAGTTGAAAGCAGAAGTTTGTGAGTTTGCAGACTGAGTTCCTTGATGATGCTCACATTTTCCTGGCCTGGCTTCTGCTTGGAGGAGGGGAGGAGGGGTGGGTTGTGTCCATCTGTGTGTGTGTCTTTTTGTGGAGAAAAATGTACAAAGACACAATCTCAATTTTGGATGGTTTTTTAATAAATTTTTATGCCAAGCAAACTCAATCAAATGTTGAATTTCACTCAAGTGTAGAATTAGAGGGCCTATTTGACAAGATGTTCAGTGTCACTTCATCAGTGGTAATAACGTTAGAATGAAAGCAAAGGTTTTAAGGCCATCGAGACCAGTCATTTCTAACAGAGACAGAGAGAGAGAGAAAAGCACGCCATGTTGCGGTGTTGAGGCCTTGCACGGCCACTGACTTTTATATGAGTGGCCAACCAAACACTTCCCCTGGGTTTGCATTCCCTCTCAGACACCAACGAGAGGGAAAGCAGATGGGCCAGAACAGATGTTCAAGTTAACAATGGCTCCTCAACAGTTTTGTCAGAGAATCAAACGGCGTGAAAAAAAGAATAATAATCATGTCAGTGAAGGAGAAAATAATCTCCTCGCCATGTCTGGAACGTTCCAGTTCGTCCCAAAATGTCTGTGGCTTTGAAAAGCCGACCCTTGCTTTGGTCTCCCACACAAACATTCACACAGAAAGTAGCTTTTTTCACCCATTTCTGTAAACGAGTTCTTGGTCTGACCAGCTGTATGTGCAGAAGATTGATTCTTGCTGATCCCGAATCTGATTTCCGACCCCAAACCCTCAATTGACTATCAATGGGCTGCAAAAACACAAAACTGACCCCAAACCAGTGACTTTCTCAATCTCCAACTTACTCTGAAGGGGTTCGGTTCAAATGTCATGAGGCACGGGGCTTAGCTCGTAACTCTTGCTCCAGATTGGCTGAAAGAGACTTGTCAGTCGTCAGTAGTCACAGAGACAGTAATTACTGTTCTGGATGTTTGTGTGTCGGCAGGATCCTCCAGCGACAAAACAAAAAACCACAACAGACACTTCTCCCCTGTTTGCCTTCTCTTCTGATGTTATTTATAGACCTGTTTATTAGACAGACCCAAAGCCAGTGTGTGTGTGTGTGTGTGTGTGTGCGTGTGTGTTATAGTTCTAAAGAATCCAACAAGGCAGAGAGACAGCTTAGTTTTGATGAAGCATCAAATCGGAAGTTATATGGCTGAAGGATACAATAACACGTTTAACAGGAAGGTTGACTAGACTGTGGACCTGCCCGGAACTTTTCGATACTTGTCTGAACGTAAACGAAAGACAAATCAGATGATTCAGAAGAATGGGATGAATGCCAAGGACTGAACATGAGTAGTTTTTTTTTTCAAATAAATCTGCAACAGTAAATTAAAATGTTTCCACACACACACAGACGCACATTGACTCCATTAGCACACACGCACACACACTCCATTCCAGTTTGCATGCTAAGAGCAGAGGAGAGTAATACTTTATTGATCCTGGCACAGAGTTTTTCACAGACACACAGGATGACTCAAAAGGTTTGATTGATGAGCGTGCCTGGATGTAGAAGATACCTGTGGTTGGGTCACGACATCTCTGTTTGGGAAACACTGACCTGCTGTAACACTGTAATTACTGTCATCAGTTGTCTGTCATCCGTGTGTGTGTGTGTGTGTATCCTTCAGCAGTTGACATCTGATTCTGATAGTCCAGTGTTGGATAAGTCTTTCACTGTTCTTGCAACACTATCTATACCTGGTAGCAATGGACTGAGGCAAGAACCACAGGGCAGGGCCTTAAAGTCTGGGGCTTGAGTTGTGGTCACTGATAGGAGAAGGGACTTAGGTCTGGGGCTAGGAGTGGCCTGTGGTGGGTGAGTGTCCAGGGTGTGGTGAATGGGTTAGCTTTGAACCTTGAACCAGGTAAACTGAAGTCAATGTTTTCAAAATGTCAAAATAACTTTTGGAGTTCCTTACTGTATGCGGTTGTGTGTTGTCCATGCAGCTGGGGTACCCTCATTCAAGCATCTAACTCTGCACAAGCAAGTGGGTGTATGGGTGTATGAGTGTGGATGTGTCTATGTTCTTATGTATAAGTGTGGATGTGTCTATGTTCTTATGTATAAGTGTGGATGTGTCTATGTTTGTGTGGATGTGTGTGTTACGTGTGCATGAGCCCGTGCATGTCGGCGTATTTCTGCCTCGTCGTTTTATTTTGGCCGCTCAAGGCTGTGGCGAAAGATCCAGGTGCCTTCATTCAAAACGGCGCTTTCATTCGGAAAAATAGAGGGGGGGAAACAACAGGAAGGATGTCCAGCGCTGGAAGAGGAAGAATGGACACATTGTGTCGGCGGGCCGTAACCCTCAGCGCTCGCCGTTCTCACACTTTTCATCCAGAGCTGTTTTGTCACGTCACGAGAAAACGATACGGTCGCCGGTCAAGACAGTCGTTTGTTGCCCTGGGTCAAAACGCTTTTCCGCACTTAAAACAAATATCAAACAAACACTTCCTGTTAACTGTTTCACATTTCAGGGTGGAATTTGGTAAAGGGACTTATATGCACCGCTCCATCCGCTTGGAACACTTTCCAAATCAGTTTCAAATGTGAGGATCTCCAGATTGGTGTTTTTAAATCATTGATGAAGGATTTTGAGATTGACTCTCTGACCAGTAAAAGTTTTTTATGATTTAATTATACTCCATTGATAATGTTATTCTTTTACTAGATTATTATTAGTATTTGAATTTTCAAGTTGTAATGGCTGCCTCTCTTGACCAGGACACTCTTGGAAACGAGATTTAGTTTACTTTTTAAGTAAAAAGTACAAAACAAACCAAAAAACTATTCTGCTACAGCTCAGCAGCTACAGCTCAGCTGAGACAACATGGCCACCATTCTGAAGTAGGTGAGGAAAAAACATTAGTAAGTAAGTCAGGTGGCTGGGCGGTGAGGGAGTCGGACTAGTAGTCCGAAGGTTGCCAGTTCGATTCCCGGTCATGCCAACTGACGTTGTGTCCTTGGGCAAGGCACTTCACCCTACTTGCCTCGGGGGAATGTCCCTGTACTTACTGTAAGTTGCTCTGGATAAGAGCGTCTGCTAAATGTAAGTGGTCTGTGGATCCTGTCAGGTCACTCTGCTGTCTTGTAGGATGAACGGTTGCTTCTGTGGAGCAAAACATGTTTGTTTTCATTTTTCATCAAGCACAGGTTGCAACTGTCTTTCAGGAACCAAAAAGGGTTATAGGCGGTATCTTAAAATGTTCTCCCAACAGTTGAATCTGAACGGAATGTTTTTGTACTGAGAACGAAACAAACGTCTGTGTTCATGTTAATGAAGACGGTGATTCATCAGAAGGACATGTTGTGTCAGTGATAATTTGTACGGCGTGGCCCCTATTCTAATGGTGTGTGTGTGTCTGTGTGTGTATGCGTGCACATGCATGTGAGCTTGAGTGTGTGTCTCAGTCATAGAGGCCTGTGACTAATACTGGTGGACCAACAGTATTTACACCCATGGGACACTTACCTAAATGCAAACATGGTATTCCCCAAACTTGTTGCCTCAACCTCCACCACATTGGAATTTCTCAAACATAAAGGATTTTCACAAATATTCCCTCTGAAGCAGACGGCAAGTTACCGTAAACGTCCATTCCTGTTAACCAGGAAAGACACAGAAAGAGAAAGAGAAAGGGAGAGCACTGGAGATAGTAAGAGGCATACGCAGAGAGAGAGGCAGTGACAGAAAGAGGTAGAGAGAGAGAGAGAGAGAGACAAAGAGATTTGGAGGCAGAGAAGAAAAAAATGAGTGAGCGATTGAGAAAGAGGTATAGACAGCGAGAGAGAGAGAGCGAGAGCGAGGGAGGGTTCATGGGACAACACATGTTTGTGCCGTCTGCTGTTTTATTTTTCTGTTTGTATCCTAGTTGACATCAGATGCTTTTCCTGTTAATCAAGGAGCCTTCCCCTGAGAACGTGACTTAGGATGGGGACACAGAGGGGACAGTGGGCACACGCATGTGTGTGCGTGTGTGAGCTGGTGTGTGTACGGACTGCTCCACACACTAAACAGTACAATTCTGTGCATCCCATAATCACGTCTCCTGCTTTTTGTCTTCTTGCTCATCTGTCTCCTTTTCCTCTCTCTCTCTCTCTCTCTCTCTCTCTCTCTCTCTCTCTCTCTCTCTCTCTCTCTCTCTCTCTCTCTCTCTCTCTCTCTGTTTCCCAATTCAGTATTTCTTTCTATGTCTCCTGCTCACTTCTCCTTCCGTGCCTTTTAGGATCCAATCTTCTGCTTGTGGATTGTTTGACTGCGACAATGAAGAGAGAGAGTGAGATTTCATCTAATCTGGCAACCTTAGGTCAGCTTTGCCATGACCCTTCAGGGTGTGGAGTGGACATGGGAGTGATTTAAGGGTTGCCACACCTGAGGATTGGGCTAAAAATCTCCCCTTTTCAACAACTCATCTCAGACCAAGGACAATGTGACACGGGCCAACGGCTGGACACTCATAACTCTCCACTCTCAACGAGCACACAGACACAACTCAATCTAACAAGGAGGCACACACACACACGCACATGCAGGTACACACGCAGTGACGAAGCCAAATGTATTGGCCTTTATCACAAACCTGTGAAAGGACACACACACAGATGCTCCCAGACACACCCACATTCACACTTGTACGCAGACACACACATGAACCCCCCCCCCCCCACACACACACACACACACAAACACACACACATCAAATTACACTCACAAGCCTTAAGCACACACAGACTCAAACATGCATTGTTGCACATTCATGCAATTAGTCAAAACTAAAATTAGAAACTGACAGTCTGGAGAAGTTTCAACACAGAGAGTTTAATCCCAGCTATGACACACACTCACATCGTCAGTGGGAAACCTGTCTGGAAAAAGTGAAAAGCCAGGCGTGGAGGGAAAGGCGTGGAAAAGCCAAGGCTTTTGGATTAGGTTTGTCAAAACATCAGAGTCCCTGGCAGGCCCACGCATAGTTACCAAGTCAGATAGAATAGAATCAAATCCAATCCAACAGAACAGAACACAATTTAACAGGAGCGAATAGTATTTTAGCTTTGCGGTAATCCCACAAAGCTAAAGTCAGGAAGACAGGCTAACAAAATTGTAGCAGTTATTTGCTCGGGCTAGAGAGAGAGAGATGAGGAGAAAGAGAGACACACAGAGAGAGAGACGGACAGAAACCCAGACAGAGATGAGGAGAAAGAGAGACAGAGAGAGAGAGACACAGACAAAGAGACAGACAGAAACCCAGAGAGAGATGAGGAGAAAGAGAGACAGAGAGAGAGAGAGACAGACAGAGAGACAGACAGGAACCCAGAGAGAGATGAGGAGAAAGAGAGACAGAGAGAGAGAGACGGACAAAGAGACAGACATAAACCCAGAGAGAGATTAGGAGAACGGGGCAGAGCCCTGTAATTTTCAGGTGAGTCTGGCCCTCATCACAAGGTGTCATACACACAAAAACACAGCCACAAATATGCACAAACACACACACACACACACACAAAGACATGTACACACACACACAAACACACGGAGGCTAATGACAGGAGAAGTGACAGAGACACCGTGATTGACAGGCGTCAGCGCCGAGTGGCACACAAGAGCAGGCCAGACTCGGTGGCACCCGCCACCCAGCGCATTGTCCCCAACGGCCGGTGACTCACTCAAGACATCACACCCGGACCATAAATGTGCTTTTAGTGAATTCCAGAACCCTCCCTGAGATGAAACAGAAACTCATGGCTGGGGGGAAGGGGTGGCGGGTGGGAGGGCAACATTCTGTTTATTCGTGTTTATTAGACTGGCCTATCAGCACGCAGTGATCTGCCTCAGAGCTTGTTTTCCGGAAACAATCAGTGACCAAATGTGCGAGAAAAATACAGACAAGGGCATGACGTGTGTGTGTTTAAGTGTAATTGGATGCATGTCTTTGGGGCAAGTAGTATTTGTTTGTCTGTGTGTGTATGTATGTATCCCAGGTCGCCCTATTTAAACACACACAAGTGCTTGTATGGAATGAAGTGTATGTGTCCCAGCGCACGTAATAATAACAGGTTTTGTTTACTTTGAGTGGCGGATATCATGTTGACAAAACAACAATATCTGTCAGCCATTTCCTCCTCTGCAGTGGGACTGTCTGGAAGCAATGTGTATGTGTCTGTCTATGAGTGTTCATGTGTCTGTACGTCTATGTGTGTGCCTGTGTGTGTGTGTGTGCGCGCCTGTGTGTTTGTGCGTACGAGCACTCCCTCTACAGGAAGAACACCTGATGGACACAAGCATCCTGTGACAGGCCTCAGGAGCATAACATCAGATTCATGGGATTTCAATTGTGGAGACACATACATGCCATGGGTCTAGGAATCCATAAGCTGCTCATATTGATCACTTGATCAATAGTTTGTGACTAACGTTCAATGTCACATAGGACCTCTCTCTCACATGCAGGCTCCTGTGCACCGCACGTATAAAAATGTATGTACATGCACACACACACACACACACACACACACACACACAGACAGACAGACAGACAGACAGACAAGCCCAGGTTACATGAGAGACCTCACATTACCCAGGAATACACACAGCAGCCTCACCTTCTCAGTGACCTCTGACCCTAACCAATGGAAGTAGACATCCAGCCTCAGATACATGTTGAGACATGCAGCCTGGTCTAAACACACAAACACACACACACCAGCTCTCATACTTACACACAGTACACACACATGGACACTCACCAGCCCTTATACTCACACACAGCACATGCACGCACACCAGCCTTCATACACACACACTGCACAAACACACACACACACACATATCCAACTGGAACACTGTCAGTGCATCAGAATCATAGCCCAGTGAGTCATGTTATTTCCTATGGGTTTTCCCAGTCAATAGACTAACCCTCACTCTTTCACCATAGAAGCACGCAGTCTAATTTCAACTGACTGTCATCAGTGTCAGGTGTGTCCCTAGGATATGTTTGTCTCAGCTAAGTGCCACTGAGTCATACACAACCTATCAGGTGTTGTGGGTCATCATGACCGCTCTCGCGTGCGCGCGTTTCCAGTTAGCAGTCCCAACAGAGGAAGCTAACCCGGCAGAGCAGAGAAGGTAAACTGTATTTTGTCTCCGTGGGCCCTGTAGTCAAAGTAGCCAGTGAGGCTCCCCCTCTGATTGAGGGGGCTTTGAAGTAAGGGCGGAAGTGTTGTAACCTACAGGGGGAGTGTGTGTGTGTGTAGAAAGAGAGACAGAGAGAGAGAGAGACAGAGAGAGAGAGAGAGAGAGAGAGAGAGAGAGAGAGAGAGAGAGAGAGAGAGAGAGAGAGAGAGAGGAGAGAGAATGAAAGAAAGAAAGAAAGAAAGAGAGGACAACACTATCAATTTGGGCTACAGGTGTGCCCGCTGTGTTTTGGGAAAGACGCCAGCTTCAAACGGCTCCCTCCTCCCCCTTGCTTGAAGGATGAAAGGAGTGTCGGCCTAATTGTGGGCTCGCAGATTAGACACAACAGAGAAGGAAAGCACAGCCAGAGAACTTTCTAGATATTCTGTTGTTTGAAAGGTGCTATCTCTGGGACGGAAGCTAAGAGAGGGAGCCGGCACCTTGATCCAGCCGAGCTGCAACACGCACGCGCAGCTGACGTACGTGCACAAATGGACACGCACACACACACATCCACTCATCCACGTAGACACAGTATACAACATGACCCAGACATTCTGAACACAAGTCAAGACAATGGCTAATCCCAGAGTAATACTATGGGGTTGTCATCGTTCAGGACTTCTCCTCTATTCTAATGTTACCTAATAGCATTAGTGCTAAATAACAACAACATTATGCACATTTTTCCAGTCGTCCTTTGAGTCAGTTAGTCCCAGTAATCCACTCTGTCTGTCTATGCATGTCTGCATGCCCTCCCTGTACAAATCACAGTCTCTTACCCAACACTGGGACAATAGAGCTCCAGAAATCATGTTCAAAATTTGTCAACAGCAAATGAGTCAGCCTGAACGAGACACAATCGAAAGCAAAAGGGTTAGCAGGGGGTGTTAATGCACTGGCCCGGGTTCGATTCCATCCCAGTACACTTCCTACAGGTCCTCCTCCCTTCTCTCTCTATCTCTACTTTTCCTGTCTCTCAACAGTCACTATCATATTACGAAATGTTTCTGTAAAACCCTGTTCGCAGTGGTAGTACAGTATCTACACTATCCACACAATGGTAAGCAATTATCTTTACATTCAGAAGCACCTTCATATAAAAATGCATTAAGGGGATATGTTGATTTGGTTAAATCAGTTGTCACAATTGATTTAGCAAAATCCCTTCAATGTATCACTTGAAAAGTTTACATTTGAAACTAGAAGCAACACCTCACAATAACGTTGCCACAAATAGGTAGCCTGGTCCTAACCAGACCCTCGTACATTTCATTTGTACAGAGAGTCTGGCCTCGCTCCGTTGACAATCGTTAATTTCCTTGAAGGCGGGTACTCTGTTGAAGTTTAAAACTATTGGATCTGCCCAGAGCCACTCTGATCTGCCATAACCAATCGCTAGCGATTGCCTTAGCCAACTCCTTCACCACTACTGTAACAGAGCTAGCTGCCGTAGCTGGAAAATCTAACTTTTCCCGAACCCCGTGGGGAGGAGGGCCACAACATGATGGCCACCAACAAAACTAAACAAAGATTGTTCTGGCTCCGGCTTTAACTTTTGGATATTTAGCAGGGCCGCCATTACTGAACTACAACTCAAACTAGCGAAAGACATCAACGTCATCGTTCTCAGCCACACCCTCTGTTCGCTGATTGAACCTACACAATTTTTTTTCTCCAAAAACTGACTAATACACCGAAATCCCAGACCTAGTACAGAGGCAAAATCAAAATTGAGCGGAAGTACGTAGGAGGGCAGAGCCAGGCTAACAAATAGGGTGACTATTTGATTTAGTCTACCATTTAAGGAAAAGGAAGAAAATGTTTGGCTCTCTGGTAAACTGAAATGAAACGATAGGATCATATGCAGACACTGAACATATGAGATGGATATCAACCGATCACTAAAAATAAACTAAAATCCTACTTGAAGTTCATTTGAAAAGTATATCTCCAAACTAAAATTTCCCAGAAATTAAATTATGACAACTGGGAAAAAACTACCAGAGAATTGTGACTGTGTCAGCCGATTTTGTGTCTTGCCCTGCAGACTAACCACATGCACACACACACCCACCCACACACACAAGTTTTTACACCATCAGCTTAAACCACAGTTCTGTTTCAAAGTGATTACTGTTCACTTTATCGGAATCAAACCCAAGTCCTTCCTTCAGGTGTCCAGTAAGTTAACTTCACCATTGTTCTTGCAGAGCTCCAACTTCAGGTTAACAAATGTCAGGACATCTCAATATAAGATATGTTTTTGAGGACTATACTTCTTGTCAGTCAGTCATGCTGTGGTCACATATCACTCATGTTAGTGAGCACACTGATGCTGAGAGCCCCATCATGCCAGCGTGAGTCACACCAGCTCAGTCCACGTGGGGAACTGGCTGCCCAACCTGATCAGACTGGTGGGGACTTTCCATCCCTCCTACACCTCCTCTCTCTCCCTCTTCCTCACTTCCTCTCCACCATCCCCTATGCCTCATCTCTACGCTGCTCCTCCACACCTCCGAGTGTCCTCTCTCTTTATTTTCCATAGTCCCCCCCCCCCCCCCTCGCCTCACTTGTCAGATCAATTCTATTGACTCCACGCAGAAGCGATACCCGCTGAAACAGTGAGACCTGACAGAGGGGAACGTGTGTGTGTCAGAAAATGATCTTTCACCTCACGCAGGGCCCGTGCTGGAAAACAGAACACCAAGAATTGAGATTGGTTGCAAGTGGCGTTCCTGGCATGGCTGCAGGTGTTTCCAGTTAGAGAGTGAACGTGGCTGACTGCCAAGAACGCAGGGCAGATCCACCTCCACCCCCTCCTGCCTCCTACAGTACCTCCTACCTCCTACAGTACCTCCTACCTCCTACAGTACCTCCTACCTCCTACAGTACCTCCTGCCTCCTACAGTACCTCCTGCCTCCTACAATACCTCCTACCTCCTACAGTACCTCCTGCCTCCTACAGTACCTCCTGCCTCCTACAGTACCTCCTAACTTCTACAGTACCTCCTGCCTCCTACAGTACCTCCTACCTCCTACAGTACCTCCTGCCTCCTACAGTACCTCCTGCCTCCTACAGTACCTCCTGCCTCCTACAGTACCTCCTACCTCCTACAGTACCTCCTATGTCCTTAAGTACCTTCTACAGTACCTCCTTCCTCCTATAGTCTTCCTGCCTACAACACAGAGAGAGAGAGAGAGAGAGAGAGAGAGAGAGAGAGAGAGAGAGAGAGAGAGAGAGAGAGAGAGAGAGAGAGAGAGAGAGAGAGAGAGAGAGAGAGAGAGAGAGAGAGAGAGAGAGAGAGGTATATCAAAATGAATGTGTCTGTCTGTCTGTCTGTGTATGTGTTGTGTGTGTCTGGTTGTGTGTGGGTATCCAGGTGTGTGGATGTGTGTGTGTGCATGCATATGTGTGTGTGTGTGTCTCCACACCTCTGTGGGAAGAGATGAGAGAGCTCTGACTGCGCTTTCAGATTCCCACATCAATGAAGGTGGTGAGTGTGCGGTTTCCGTTGCTACCAACTGATCTCTAATCTGCTGGGTTACACTTTGTGTGTACCGCCCTCGCTACGACAATTTATTGACACTAATGCAACTTTATTTTTTCCTCTCAATGCCCTTTCTACAAAAACGATTAAAACATAGTGATTTTCTGATATGTCCCCCTCTACAGTTTCAGGTTTGCTTGGCCTTTACAGTGGCTTACATGTAAAGTCTACCGCAGTAGCTTGTGAGCCCCTCCTGCCTGTCTGCCTGTCTGCCTGTCTGTCTGTCTGTCTGCTTACCCAGGTGCATGTCTACTTTCTATCATTCAGACTCTGTGTAGACCTTTAATGACCTCTAAGGGAATTCGTTCAACATAGTACTGACATTCAACAAAAGATGGAGAGAAATCTCATATCATACAATACCATATGAATCCTCCCTCCTTCCCTTTCTCCCTCCCTCCCTTTCTCTCTCTCTGGGTGGTCTCTGGTCCTCCCATCCTCCTGGGGGGGTGAGGGTGTTCTGGGGGTAGTTACAGGACTTCCTTCTCCCCCAGCTTCCTCTCTCCCGGGGCTCGGGGAGCCAGTAAAGCACCCACACACCAGGCGCATGAGACGCATGAGCTTCTCCCTCCAATGTTTGGGGTTAACCACCAAACCCCCATCTCCCCCCTACCCCAAACCCCGTCCCCCCCCCCGTCCCCCCCGTCCCCGTCCGCTCCCCATCCCCCCGTCCCCCCCCACCCATGCCTCCTTCAAGCCTGGTCCCTTGTGTATACACAGCGGTTACACGCGGGTGGCATGAGGAAACACACACTCTCTAACAAGCATGCAGACACACACACACACACATGCACACACTACAGATGTACAGACATGCACGTAAACACAGACAGACTGAAGTCCCCATCAAAGAGGTGTGCTTCGTTTCCTCTCCTCTTCCTTTCCCTGGTCTGGCAGTCATTTTGGCATCAATAGCACGGCTTAGTTGGAAAGGGTCCGGGAGGGGGGAGGGGGGGGGGGGGGAAATCCCTCAGAACTGGAACCCGCGCCCAAAGAATAAGGGAGAGACATGAGGAAGGCTTGAGAGATGGGGTGACTGGCACGTGGGGTACTTCCGTTTGTGTCTCTGTACTTCAGGAGTCTGTCTATATTTCCCTATAGTGTATGCTGTATATAACTTTGGTTGCCAAGGTCTTTGGTGTACAACACGATGCGTCAAACACTCCATGTTTAGCTGTGTGACTGCGACTCAGGACCACGATGCACTGGGCAACTACCGTCACATATGAATCCATGTTTCACGTAATGAAAACATGGATCATGTGACTAATGGACAGGATGACAAACACTTGTTGAAAAGCCTCAACCGTAAATCCCCAGCTCTTACTGTAGCAAATCACTAAACCGTCCACCTAAGAGAAAGCCTTAGCTTGTTAGAATTACAAAATGACTCATTTTCGCTCATGTAATCAGCTTGCGGTGATTACATCTCCGTGCCCATTCATGGTGCAGCTGCCCAAATGTCCTAAATCCTATTAAACAATAGCTTAACCAAACCGTTTCTATGAAGCATGAGTCACAACTTTGACAAAACCTTTTGCTAGCATTTAGCCGTATTCGCATTTTTTTACTCACATAGGTATATAATCTTATTCCCATAACCATGCGGTTAAAAGTTTCCTCAAAACAAAAAAATAACAGAAAGGTGAATAATGTCTGAGAAAGATGCATTTGAGTGGGCAGACCATGAGTCACAACGCCTTCGCAAAACAATTTCTGCTTTTCAGGGTTTTGGACCATGGAGAATGTGAGAGAAAAAGCTCAAATATGACCTTGGTTATTTCAGAAGTCTGCTTGAGAGGGATGTCGCTCAGAGACTTCCCTATTTTTCTCACGCGAAGGCAGACACTCATCCCACTTCCTGTGAGACAGGAAGTTAGGGGTCTGGAGTTAGGAGGGTCCACAGCCTTAATAGTGCATAGGTGTGCTCCAGTTTTTTTTTTTATGTCTGTGTGTGTTTGGGGGGGGGGTCATGTGCATGTGTGTAGGGGGGGGGCGGAGGTGGGTTGTGAGTGTGTGCAATGTGGTCGTTTACAACACGATGGTACTATTGCAGAAAATCTTTTGGGTTCTCATCTTCTTCTACCATGCACAAATGTGTCAAGTTCTGTAAGTGTACACCAACAAAGGTCCCATGTTTACACACACACACATACACACACACACACACACACACTCACACACACACTCACACACACACACACACACACATACATACAAAACCACACACATGCATGCACATTAAGATACCAACACAGCTTTTATGAACTCACCCTTGTACGCACAATGCCCAGTTGGGTGCATGTGAGAGAAAGAAAAAACCGAAGTGAAAGTGTGTGAAAGTGAATATTTGGGCCGTCTCTCCAATCCACAGGAAACCGATTGCGACTGTGGCCGAGAGAGAGGAAGTCCGAGGTGTTGTGTGAGAGACACACGTGCTGACCGAGCCCTTTCACTTTGAGTTGTGTGCGTATGCATGTGCACAAAACCTAGCTCGGAATCTTCCTTCTCAAACACCTGTTGCATTGCATGTTTTCGCTGCATTTTCGGACCCTCTGGCCTGACAACTGAACAAACTGTCTCCTCCTCCCCTCCGTTTGTCTCTATTTTTCCAGTCGTTTCTCGATCACTCGACTGTATCTTCCATTTGTCATCCAACCTCTTTTAGTCACAGAACATAGAGTCAAGTGTTCCCTGGTTTCTTTCCGACAGCATAAGATTTTCACATTTATTTTTATCTCGTTGTGGCAAAAATGCAGATGTTAGCTTCATCTTCCCTTCAGATGCTATTTTAACAAGGCTGGGTTATTTTGAAACAGGTTTTTTTTTGTCGACAGGACAGATCTGTGTATTTAGTTATTTTTCCATCACTTGACTTTCCTTGTTTTTTTTGTGTTTACCAATGAAAAGAGCATGAAGTGAGAAGTTTATGAGCATTCAAACCGTCACGGTTCATTTTAGCTGTGATTCATTATGGACCCGAGCACACAAACACACGCTGCGTAACACTCACGAACAAAGAAAATAACTGACACATGCTGTTAACAAAACACACACACACACACACACGAACAGACACACTGTACACAGACACACACATACACTAACAGACTGTAAATGTATCAAATACAAAGACATGCACATGTGGAAAATGTACACACGTGTGGCATGGGCATGTCGTCAGGGAGGACAATAGGACTGTGTGAGTTTGTATGTGTGTCTGTGTGTTTGTGTGTGTTCGTAAGGACAACAGAGCTGATTAGTCCAGAACGCAGTCAGACAGACTAATTGGTTGTGGCAACCTGGGTCCAAAGCCGCACCCCCCCCCCCCCCCCCCCCCAAAAGGGAGCCCATGTGCTTGGGGGGGGTGATTGTTGTGTGTGCAGCAGGCTGGTGCGACATGGGGGTTAGGGTGGTCCCATCTGTTGTGGTTCATGTTGTCCTGTGTGGAGGAGTACAGATGACATGGAACGATCACTGTGCTCCTAACCATTACGACCATCTCATCTGGTGGATTAATACTGACCCACCACAGTTGTTCTTCAGATTGAGAACTGGCTTGAAATATTAAAGAGATCAACCCCAAAAGAGAACCCAAACAATAGAATTTGTATTCAGACTCCATTCTGGGCCTAAAAAAGCTATCCGACATGGCCTTTATGTTCTAATGGGATGACAATAAATACAATGTATACCAATTCATGATATGTAACGAATGAATTTATGTACCTGCAAAATTACAACTTTGCACAGTGACGGCTCTCAAGCTAATCACTTCCCCAAAAAACATTATAACACCCATTTACAGACACACACAGAGACTCCTTATTATAGTAGGCATAAAGACACAGCATACTGCATGCGAAGACTAACTAAGAACTTGACTGTTTTCGTGTTCTGATTCTCCTTGATTAGTTTACCAGTTCTGACCACACTTGACAGGTCGTGCAGTAGGCTAGGCCTACCGATCCATGCATCAAGTATGAATATCAGAACATCAGTACACTATAGAATATTGAACACATGAAGATATTCACTTCTGTGTGTATGTCAAGTGTGTAACACACCTCGACTTACAAAGCACAATTCCCACCTGCGTGTTCAGGAAAGGTTTGTTGTGCTTTATTTCTACAGGCCTCTCTCCGTTCCACGCGGGGGAGATTCATGATTAGAAGTCTTTGATGCAGACCTGTCTGATTTAACTTGGCGATCGTACGATGTGCTTACTCACTGTCCGGCCGCAAACACAAGTGCATGCAACGGGCTTGTGATTCAACTGGAAAGACGCTCTTGTGGGCTGAAGAGACGTCCGAGGGGTTGGGAAATTGTCGAAAGTTTCAATACAGCAGATCAGCTGTTGCCCAACAAGTGTATGACCGCAGAAGAAGAACTGAGTCAAGTTGTGGGAACGTCCACTCGGAGACGTCAAAGCCTAGGTGTCCGCGTACGCGGTGACCGCAGACAGAGATAAATCGGGAAGATTGGAGAAGGTGGAGCGCGACAATTGAAGATTCATTACGCAAAAGATTTTGAAGACCGCGTCCACTCCGCACATAAGTGAACGCGCCCGGGAACTCATTTCCAAGCTTACACAAGGCCTACTTTATTTCTGCCCGTTGCATATTCAGGATGTCGACAATGGAGCAGTTGTGTTTCTGTGTGTGTACATGTTTTGGATTGTGCTTCTATGTGTGTACATGTTTATGATTGGACTCAGACCTGGGGGAGAGCTTTTTTCCAATCCACTAGGTGCCCGCCACCACGTCAGATTATTTTTTTTGCATGCTTTATTGGTTACTTTGTAAGTTAAAAGTTACAGGAAATGCAGGGAGAGAGAGAGAGAGAGAGAGAGAGAGAGAGAGCGAGAGAGAGAGAGAGAGAGAGAGAGGGAGACATGCAGTTAAAAGGGCCTAGGCCAGATTCAGCCCCAGAGCACCATGGTAAGGCCTTGGCTTACATGGTGCACCAGTTTAACAGGTGAGCTACCGGGATTACGTGAGAGAGCTGTTAGCATTTTTCGAATCCTGAGCCTGAGACCCTCCCGCTACCCACACACACCCCCACACACACACTTCCGGCTCCCTCTAATTCGACGACCCTCTCCTCACCCTGAACATAGACCCACAGTGGGCGAGGCACCACAGGGGTCAGCTCTAGGACCACCTAGCTATTTGCGAGGGGAAGGGGTTTAATTAAAAGCCCCGTCTGGGCTTGAAACGTCGAGAACCACTGCAGGCGGCTGGACTGGAGGCGGCTGGACTGGAAGGACAGGAAGGACAAATGATTCAGATGTGTAGTCATGAGCTGGAGCCGCCTCGGTGGTTTCACCATGAGTATGCACCGTATGTTTTGACTTTTCAGGAAGAGGCACAATTCCATTCCAGAACACACCATGTGAACACACTGACCTATGCACAAAAACATGTACATGTGACACCTTTCTGAATTCAAAAGAGGAATTTTGCCCCACTTCCCCTCAGTATCCCTGTCTTCTCCACAATGTCTATGTCAATTTCTTGAATGGTTAGCCAAAAGTGTGTGTGTGTGTGTGTGTCTGTTGCGGCCTCTTGGAACCTGAGCACACCGCCCTACCTTGCCAGAACCTCACACCTTATCGCCATGAAAAATTCACACCTATCTCTTTCACTTAACGACCTTTCAAATCGGTTTCTCATCAATGGATGCTGACAGGAAAGGAGAGAGGGACAGGGGAAAAGGGCAGGGTAGGATAGCAGAGGGATGGGGCAGAACGTTCACTCTTTTTTTCCAATAGAGAAAATTGCTTTCTACTTCAAAGTTTGCAGCTAATGCACAGAAAAAAAATGGTTACTGTACTTTTAGTAGAAGAACCCCCTTAATGAAGCCTTTTATGTCTAAAAGAACCCATTGCGGTTATGAACAGAACAATGCAGAGCTAAAAAGTTCCAGAACCTTTTTCAGAGGTTCTTCTGAGGGTTCTTCAGACGGACTGTGCAGACAAGAACTTGCCAAATGTCATGGAAACTGTCAAGTGAAATGCCATGTTTGAATAAATTGTTCTCTCATTAGGCTTCGGACATCCTCTTTTTTTACTTCTTCACTTGAGATGGTCTGTGTGTGTCTGTGTGTCTGTGTGTGGTTTGGATAAGACAACTTCACTGATTTAATATTCTTCTAATTCTCTCCCTCTCTCTCCCAGTCTCTCTTTCTCTAACTCCGGCACAAACATAAGTACACACACACACACACCGACACACGCACGCTGCCCTGTGACTCCCCCCCCTCTCTGTCTGATGTCTGTTAACAGGACACAATGTGGTCCCAGAGAGCTCCTTCTCTCTAATATGAGGGGTCAAACATGAAAGAAATGAGTGTAACATGAAGACCTAGAGATTCCCGCACACAGACAAACGCACGCATGCACACACAAACACACACACACACACAAACGAAGAGCAAATGACCGTTCAGAGTCAATACGCCTCTTTATCACTGGCCATGTGTGTGCATATATTTATGTGTGTGTGTGTATGCATGTGTGTATCCGTCTGTTGCGCGCGAGCATGTGTGGTTTGGACTTCAAAGCAGCACGCCATAGACGTCACTCACCCATTGAACGAGGAATTGGTTGGGGGGAGGGGGGCTGGGGGGCCAAAGGGAGACCCCCTTTCTGATTTCACATGAGATATGACGTGTCATCACAAAGATGGCCATTTAGCGTTTTTATAGGGAGGTGTGTGAGAGGGGAGAGTTTTGGGCAAGGAGAGAGTGGTATTGTTCAAAGGTTTGAGGCCTGACTGTCTGTCTATCTGAGGGACCAAAACACAGGCTTACAACCAGTCACTCTTTACTATGACAGCAGAATATATAAAAAAAAGCAGAATATATTAAAAAAGCATGACTCCTTCCCCTTTACGTTTTCTCTGTTTTGTGCTTTGGGACTGAAGGGTTCAAGGAAAACTACAAGCTAATGAGCAAACAAGCGAGACAGAAAGAACAGAAAGCTCCTCCATAAAATATTCAAAACCAGACACCTAGATTCCTGCTGTGAAATCCACACCGCCTCTTGCTTCCTCTCACTCTCCCTCCCTCTCTTCATCTCTCTCTCTCCCTCCCTCCGTCTCACCCTCACCCTCTCTCTCTCTCCCTCCCTCCCTCTCTTCCTCTCTCTCTCTCCCTCCCTCTCTCCCTTTCTCTCTCTCTCCCTCTCTCTCCCACCCTCTCTCCCACCCTCTCTCCCTCTCTCTCTCCCACCCTCTCTCCCTCTCTCTCTCCCTCTCTCCCTCTCTCTCTCCCTCTCTCTCTCCCTCTCTCCCTCTCTCTCTCCCTCCCTCTCTCCCACTCTCTCCCTCCCTCTCTTCCTCTCTCTCTCTCTCCCTCCCTCTCTCCCTCCCTCTCTCCCTTTCTCTCTCTCTCCCTCTCCATCTCTCTCTCCCTCCCTCTCTCCCTCTCTCTCTCTCCCTCTCTCTCTCCCTTTCTCTCTCTCTCCCTCTCTCTCTCCCTCTCTCCCTCTCTCTCTCCCTCCCTCTCTCCCACTCTCTCCCCTCCCTCTCTTCCTCTCTCTCTCTCTCCCTCCCTCTCTCCCTCCCTCTCTCCCTTTCTCTCTCTCTCCCTCTCCATCTCTCTCTCCCTCCCTCTCTCCCTCTCTCTCTCTCCCTCTCTCTCTCCCTTTCTCTCTCTCTCCCTCTCTCTCCCACCCTCTCTCCCTCTCTCTCTCCCACCCTCTCTCCCTCTCTCTCTCTCTCCCTCCCTCTCTCCCTCTCTCTCTCTCTCCCTCCCTGTCTCACTCTCTCTCTCTCTTCCTCCCTCTCTTCCTCTCTCTCTCTCCCTCCCTCTCTCCCTTTCTCTCTCTCTCCCTCTCTCTCCCACTTTCTCTCCCTCTCTCTCTCTCCCTCCCTCTCTCCCTCTCTCTCTCCCTCCCTCTCTCCCTCTCTCTCTCTCCCTCCGTCTCTTCCTTTTTCTCCCTCCCTCTCTTCCTCTCTCTTTCCCTCTCTCTCTCCCTCTCACTCTCGCTCCCTCTCTTCCTCTCTCTTTCGCTCCCTCTCTTCCTCTCCCTCTCTTCCTCTCTCCTCCCATGTTCTTCTGCCTGTCATACTCTGAGTTCCCATCATACAGCTGCAGGGTGTTGTCATCCTGCTCATGTGGAACTATTCGCTCTTAGAGACCAACGACTGGTATCAGCTTGTTGTTAGAGTACAAAACTCATGAATGCCTCTTTTGATTTTCACAAATATGACTTACATATTGTGTGAATTGCAGACTACTATGAATAGAAATCATTAAATCGTTACTCGTGGAACTAATTAAAACAACCAAGGGTCATTTAGACAGCAAGGCCATGGATTAGGTCTGTTGGTGAAAGAAGACCTCTGGATATAATATTTAAATTGCTGCTAATGAAACTTCCTAAAGGGTAATGACTCATCGTTTTCAATAGAAGGATCCTGAGTGTTGTATTTCATTCTTTTTTTAAATGAAGGGGAATGAAGCTGACCCCGACCCCGTTCTCTAGTTACACCCCTGAGTCTCCTGCTATCTTCCTTCTGTCTCTCTCTATCTTTCTGTCTCTCTCTATCTCTTTCTGTCTCTCTCTCTCTCTCTCTTTCTGTCTCTCTCTCTCTTTCTCTTTCTATGTCTCTCGCTCTTTCTCCCCTCCCTCTCTGGGTGTCATTCTTCCACCGGGCAGCTGTTTTTCTCTTGTCACCATTTAAAGACAATACCGTGGGGGTCGGGTTGCCTGCAGCGCTACTGTAGTGTCATTCTAACATTCTGCCGCCGTTTGCGCACCGTTTGCCTGACGTTTGCCCTCGCTCTGCTTATTTAGGCCTTGTGGCCTGGCCCATGAGGGGATTAGGATCTGTGGACGCTGTGTGCGTGTGCGTGTGTGCATTTGTGTGTGTGCATGTGTGTGTGTGCATGTGTGTGTGTATGTCTGTGTGTGGAATGATGTAAGACTCTTTACCCTTGTGCATTAGAAAATGCCTTTCTGTGATTATCCAGGTGTGTGTGTGTACTTGTGTGTGTGTGATGTCAGGTTTGTTAGAGCAGATATGGGTTTGTGTGTATGTTCTTAAACTGTTCGATATGTAGATACCTGCCACACCCCTTGTCACAACACCGCCAAGACAATGCGGGGACAAGACAGGGCCACTGGTTATTTTAAGGAGCCGTCTGTGCGCGTGTGTCTGTGTGTCGGGCCTCTACAAGGTCCCGTACAGGTGTGACAGCGGGGACAGAAGAGAGAAGCGCTGATGGGGGGGGGGGGGGGGGGTCAGAGTGTGTTTGGACAGGGACCACTCCAGTCACGCCCCCACAATGACAGGAATGCCAACCAAGCTGCCACACACAAGCCCCTCTGACCCTGACCAACGCCAGACCCCAGCTCCAACCACAGTTGTTCCCGCAGCCTGTTGTTTTTTTTAGGGGAGTAGGTGGAGGTGAAGAGAGCAAGGGGAGGAGGAAGGAGGGAGGGAGAGAGGATAAGGGAAGGAGGAGACGGGGGGGGGGCAGCAGGGGTGCGAAGCGGAGGCTCCTTTGTACCCTGATGGTGGGCCTGGCGGGGTGTTAAATCGGGGTGTCGTTTTTGTGGGTTGTTCCGTCATTAGCACCTCTTAATAGAGAAAATCTGTCGCAGCACTTTTACTTCGGCGTGGCGCACAGTCCGTGTACCGAAGGCACTGTACCAGAAACCATAACAACGTGCGTGTGATTATGAACAGTTAAGCATCGACTCCTTGTTTCCAGTGCTGTCTTGGATTCTGTGTGTCTATGAGGTGACTGGGGTGGTGCGTGTGTGTGTTAGTGTTGTGATGGAAGGGTGGGGTGGGGTGCGGGTGTATTTGTTTAAGGCCCACCCACTCAGTTAACATGCAAATAATACCTTGCCACTGTGTCTGCGCGTTCTACAACTACATAACTGTTTACGTAAGCTCTTATGAAAGTGTGTTACGGTGTACCTCAGTATGTTCCTAATTGAACATCCCCCTGTCAGTATGTGTGTGTGTGAGGGGGGGGGGGGTAAACATCAAATGCGTGTGTGTGTGTGTCCAAGCCTTTGCCTGGCATGCTGTGTGCAGGTCGGGGTAGCAGATTTAGTGCAGGTTTGGCCTTGGGGAGGGAGAGGGGGGGAGGGGGGGGGGGGGAGTGACGTGTAGCAGCAGGTGTGTCTGGCCCTCTAGAACGCAGAGAACTGACAGGGTCAAAGGTCACACAACCACAAAAGGGAAAGTAAGCTTGGACAGAGACCAAATAATATGATATATGCAGCAAAGAATATAGCTGAACAATGGCAATACCTTACACAAAGGTCAACAATCTTTTAACTTTGGGTGATTTTATGAGTTGCTGCAGTGTTCCAACATTCCACGGGGGGTCCTATAGCTCTCAACCAATCAAAAAGTAGGAACTCAATTGCTGTTGTCCAGTCAGAGGAGTCTGACACTGGTCTTATCACTTATCACTTGGCAGAACAAGTATCTATCAAGTGAGACTAAAGACAAGATGGAAACTTACACAACTAAATACATAGTTTCCACTTACTGACTTTGCTCCAGCAAATAAATGAATAACTTAACCTTCTTATGGACTCAATGAGGCCTTTGCTGTCTAATCATTCTTCAACTAATACCAGGGTGAGGGTGAAATGAGTGCCTGGCTTTGCATGTTCCCAAACCCTTATTAGTCAGGATAGTGTCCTGGAGCCCTCTGTCTGCCTTACTGTAAGTGGCACTGTGTCCTCAGCCTGGCTGGTGCGCCCATAAATAACGCCCCCCTCCCCACACTGTGACAGGGCAGGTTGAGATGAAAGGTTCCAGCTTGTCGTCTGTTCCTCCGAGTCTCTTATTAAAAGGCTTTTACATGTAAACAGCACGGAGAGGTGAGCTTGTTAAACACGAGGGAAGAGACCTGTCTTTTCTGCTCTTTACTTCTCTCTCTTTCTCTTTCTTTCTTTCTCTCTCTCTCGCTCTCCTCAGCTCTCACTCTCTCTCGCTCTCACAGTCTTTCTTCATCTCTCTCTCTCTCTCTCTCTTTCTTTCATGCAGTTTTATGGGCCTCTTTTCTGGCGCAGTCTTTGTTTTGTCGTACAGAGGTGAAGACAAGGCCAAGGGAGAGTTTTGAAGAGTTCACTGTCGCTCCACTTACAAAACAAACACTTCTACGAAGTCCTGTTTGGAAGCACAGCGCAAGCACATTTGTACCTACATTCATAAAAAGTCCACTTTGTTAGCAATTGTTCCTCATGAAAAAGTTTATGGGTCAGCAACTAGTTGAATAAATGTGTTTACTTTCCCTGACATTAGCATAATGGCCAAGAAACAATAGAATTGAATAGGCCATAGTTACAATTGAATGAAAATAATGTAAACCCTGCAAATGAAAATCCCCCACCTAAAATCAAAGTGTTGGGGAACACATTAAAAGAAAACTTGAATATTTGTAATAATCTGTGAATGGACACAGAAACAAAATCCAGACACCGAGGTAACATTGTTTAAAGGACAGTGAAGTGACTTTTGTTAGGGTAAATAAACCATGTTAACGGTTCTCTAGCCTCTCCTATTGTTGTAACGGTCATAAATGCTACCTGTAGAAGGTAGAAGCTAATGAACGCAGTGTGGATTGTAGGTGTCTGTTGCCTTTGTTTGTGACTGTGCCCTGTGTCAACAACCCCTACAGTGAAGCTACAGGGAACAAACACACACATGCACATTTTCCTAAAGAGTTTATAACAGAGTTTAAATCTCTTGATAGTTTTTGGTGCTTCTCAACAAACTAACTTCACTTTAGGCCACAATGCTTCAAATATTTGAATTCCAAAACAGAAATGACACTTCTTCGAAACCGTTAGCAGTTAAATGATTTATTGCTCTTTTTTAACTGCTAGAAGAAAGAAACATTCAAATTTGATGCAAAAGCGTTTTAGCAAAAATAATTTACATAAATGTGAGCTCAGAAGCCCCTGCATTCCCAAGATATTGATCTTTCCTGTCTGTTATAATCTGATACAACAAAAGATTAAACAAAAACGGATGTTTACTTGGCTGTTGAACAGAGTTGGGTACAGGGCTTGATTGCTCATTTTGGTCAACTGTACCAAACCAAAACCAAATCAACACGACACCCACATGATAATACGCCGTGACTTCCACCCCGCCGTATAAATTCCTCCTCTCACACTGCTCCACCTCTTTTCCTTTGACCACATGCCACGGTGAAGAGAATCATTCATTCTCTTATCAGGCGGGTCTCCACGTTTGCTTCTCCCTCTCTCCCCTTCCCTTTGTCCCCACCGACAATGGGGTGATCGGGAATGGGAAGGGAGTTGGGAAAGAGAGAGGGGGATGGGGGGGGGATGGGGGGGGGGTGGTGAGGGGCGGAGGGGAAAGGAGGCAGTGTTGAGCTGATCGTCTTCCTTCACGGAGCGATGGTTCCAGGTAAAGGGCCTCTTTTCTCCTCCGCTTCTCTTTGTTGTGTCCTTAGGTCCTCAGGTGGGGAGGGGGGATACAATGAAAGGTTTGTGTGTGTGTGTGTGCGCGTGTGTGTGTGTGTGTGTCTGTTTTGGGCCCATGTGGCTGCTTTGGAGTGGGTTTGTGTGACCACTTCAGTGTGTAGTTGGATGGATGTCAGTGACGGGGGGCCAGTGCCTGAAAGGGAGTGAGGGGGTCACACACACAAACACACACACCTCGCCATCATCCGTAAGGTTAGGTTGTCAGTGACCCACAGTAGAAGAGCACAGAAGGGATTCAAGGGGCCAACCAACTTGTCAGCACCCACAGAAGGCCTCTGAACTGGGGGAGGGAATCACCTGCCCCCGCTCCCCCACCTCCCTGGAAAATCAGAGAGCTAGAGTGAGTAGAAGGTGAGGAGAGACCAGTCTAACACTTTGGTCCTCCGAAACACCCCAATGAGACCCACATTTGAGTAAATGCACCAAAACAGCTTGTTTGAAATGAAATAATTTCATGTGACTGAGTGTGGTTCAATCAAGGGTTTCCTTTGTGTGTGTGTGTGTGTGTGTGTGTGTGTGTGTGTGTGTAGGTGACCCACCATGTTCTGAAAGGGAAAGCCTCCATTAAAGCTCACCTGCTCTGCCCCCCACCAGGTATTCCTACCTTCCTTCCCTCCATCCCTGGATGAATGCAGAGGCTTTAGGCCCGGGGCTGCGGGGATTACTTTGAAGTGACACAATATCTCTCTATGAGCGTGTGTGTCTGTGTGTCTGTCTGTCTGTGTGTGTTTGTGTGTGTATCAGTGTGCTTGTGTGTCTATAGAATTTTGGTGATGAAATAGAAGAACATGTTCAGTGCAATAGTTAGTAACTTTGACATTGGATTACTTTACCGGGCCACTTTACAGTGTGTGCGTGTGTGTGTGTGCGTGAGTAAGTGTGTGTGTGTGTGTGTTTGCCTTTGAAGGGTTAATCCTATAGGGACGGGTTCTGTGTGTGTTTTTTCAAGGGTTAGCACCCCATTGTTAGCAGCTAATGAATGTTACTAGAAAAAGGTGTGTGTATGTGTACACACTCCTGTGTTACTGTGTGTTTGTTGTACCTGTGTGTTTATGAGTGTACGCGTACAAATCCACTGTTTGTGTGTGTGTGTGGAGGAGCCCCCCCCCCCCCCCCCCCCAGAGGGGTGATATCCTTAGGAGCTCTGTTGATGGTTATCTGAGTCTTTGTCACCCTGACTAATATGTGTATACGTGTGTGGGTGTGGGTGTGTGTGTGTGTGTGTGTTTGACGGGATTTAAAAGTGAGACAAGAGCTATTCCTTTTCCACCCAACCCAAACAGAGACCTGACAACTCCAATGCACTTAGCAGAGGTGTGCGACCACAAAGGGAGGGGTTCGTGTGTCATACATCAAGCTGCCGTACGTGTGCACGTGTGTGTATAAGTGCGTGCGTGTCTACGTGTGTATGTGTGTGCGTGTGTGTTGGAATGAAGTCATTGATATTTGACGGGCGTTTGCACGCGAACCATATCACAACGGTTCCTTTGGTAAGAATGTGTTTTCACAATTGACCGCCCGTTTCTGTAAGGCACTGGGTATATCCAACAGTGCTGCATGAGTTGCCAGTTCAGGAAGACGCCATCAAGAGAGGGGGAGGGGCAGTTAGAGAGAGGTCACACCTGTCGAAGCTAAATGGTATCATCCATCCTTAATTCAACTTCCACCTCTTTTTGACTCTCCGACTGCCTCTTCTAGAGAATCGCCTCGGAAGTGAGGTGAAACGCGCGCACGCATGCACGCACGCACCCTCACACAGTCCCGTGCGATGGGGGAGTTGAAGGATGGATGGGGGTCACAGAAGGGGGAGAAAGGGAGCGAGGGGGAGCTGTCTAAACAACACGGTGACTGAGGAGGACAGAGTCCATGCACGGATATCCGAACTGCTGCGTGTGTGCGTGTTGGCGCTCCTGTGTGTTTCCATGTGTTTCTACAGGTTTCGGTGCGCTGGCATGTGTTTCCATGCGAGTGTGTTTCTTTATATGAGTCTGTGCCTTTGTGCGAGTGTGTGTGTGTGTGTTGGGGGGGATGGGGGGGGGGGTTGTGTGTGTCTGAGTTAGCTCTTATCCTAATGGATCTGCCTTGGCCCAGTGCTGCAGAGTGTGTTGCTGAGGGCCAGGGTGTGGTGTCCTCCATTACAAGGCATTCTCATGCTAACGCTAGCTGCTAAGCTCACCCCCCCCCCCCCCCCCTCCATGACAGCCTCCATTGTGCCCCGCGCTCCGCACAGTGGGGTTGTGTCTACAGCACTCAGCAGGGCTCCACAGGAGCCCCTGGAGATGGGTGTGTTTGAGTGTGTTTAGGCGTTTGCGTGTGTGGGAGATGGGGTACATTAAGGATAGCGGCCCAAGGCCTGGAGGTTGT
>NC_090055.1:9778308-9886334 GCF_038355195.1 Osmerus mordax
TAAACGTGATGGGTTTCATTCACCAAGTCTGTCCTGTAGTACTGAACTGTCAACATAGAATTACAAGTCTAGATAGTAGCCTTAGCTAAAAAATTTTAGAAAGTGTGATTTGGGTTTGGGAAGGAGGGAAGGAGGGGGGTGGAATATTCCATCCTTTCTTTGAGTTATAGATGCATTTGATCTGTTTGATTCATCAAAATTGAATACTGGTGAATAATTTGGCTCTGTGTACCAATAGAACTGCATTGTGACTTTATTTCTAGGTTCATTTGTATTCCCTGGGTAAAATAAACCCTCATTCAAATCCTAAACGTATATGAAAATTCCAAACCCAGCCCAGAATCCCATGACCAAGCCTACAGGTGTTGGCTCAACTCAAAGTCCCTAAACACATACCAGTTTAAAACCTAGCCCAAAATCCTAACTGCAAACCATTATCTTGAATCTATCTCGGTTTTGGGGTTGGTCTGAAGTTTGTGATGCCACAGAAGGTTTTGCAACATCCTCACTAACAGTCCTTTCCACTCAGACACACACCCACACACACAATTTGTAAAGTGGCATACTTTTCGAAGGGTAAATAGGTTCAACAGGTTTGGATTACTGTGTCTGCATCTCACCCAAACGCTCCTGAGATATGTGCTCCGGGTATCCCCACCACCCCCCTCCCTCTCCCCAACAGTGATTAACTCTATTGTACTAATCACCCTGGCTCATAATAAAAAGGTGGTGTTCTGAGTCCCTCCTCCTCAAACACACACACACACAAACACACACAGACAGAGAGACACACACCCTAAACCCCAAAGTGGAATTTGTGGGCCAGATTTGAAAGGGATTTGTTAAAGCAGGCAGGGAAGAGAGGCAGACAGTAAAACATATGTCACTCCCAGGGAGGTCATCATGCTAATTTAGCTACCGTGGCGAGAGGGGGGTGGGGGGCGGTTTGGGGGGGCGGTTAGGGTGGCGGCCAGGCGGGTTGGGTGAGCCCCCTGGTCACTGCACCCAAACCCTAGAACATGCTGTTTTTTATGACCACCTTCAGGCACAAACCAGCATGGCGACGGTGTGTGTTTGTGTGTGTACGTGTGTTCCCATTGAGAACATCGTGGATGAGAGTACAGGAAACTGTCTGCTGTCTTGCCTTGAGCAGGTGGGATTGTGTGTGTGTGTGTGTGTGTGTACAAGGTTGTTTAAATTCCTGTTCTGTCACAGAAGCAGTAGGTGGTGAGGCCCCCTGCCTATCATTCTGTCTATCTTTTTAACTGTCTCGCTGTCTTTCTGTATTTCTATAGCCCCCCCCCCCTCTCTCTCTCTCTTTCTATCTATCTATCTATCTCTCTCACATCCACTCTTTTCACCCCACCCCATGCCCACCCTCTTCTCCCTCCTTTCCTGGCATGTCACCCCCATCAGCCTTGGCGCACACTTACCACTCGCTCACCCTTGCCCTCCTCGCTGCCGCTCACCTCTCTCCCACCCGTGCCCTCCTCTCTGCCCTCTCTCCTCTCTCTCACCCCTTCATTCCTGGCCCCTTCGGCCATACTCCTTCTTGACGGAGACTCCCTCCCTTCGCTTGCCTCTTCCCCCCTCCCAACCTTCTGGCCTTTACCCTTTCTCTCCTCCCTTTTTTCAAAACCCCCACCAAGCCCTCTGGCCTTTGACTGTCCCCCACACCCCCCCAACCATTCCTCTATTTCTCTTGTTCCCTCCTCCCCTTCTTCCACCCTCTCCCTGCATGTTGTTTTCAATCCCGCTCGCCGTCCCTCTCTCCTGTCAGCCCTGTCCCTCGTTGACCCTGTCTTTCTCTTTCCTTCATTTCTCTCTCTCTCTCTCTCTCTCTCTCTCTCTCTCTCTCCTCTCTCTCCTCTCTCTCTCTCTCTCTCTCTCTCTCTCTCTCTCTCTCTCTCTCAATGTCCCTATTCCTCTCTCTGTCTCTCTGTCTCTCTCTCTCTCTCCACTCTCTCTCTCTCTCTCTATCTCAATGTCCCTATTTCTCTCTCTGTCTCTCTCTCTCTCTCTCTCTCAATGTCCCTATTTCTCTCTCTCTGTCTCTCTCTCTATTACCCTACATCTCTCTCTCTCCCTCTCACTCACTCTCTCCTTGCCCCTATTCCTCTCTCTCTCTCTTCTCTTCCCCTCTCCCCTCTCCTCCCCCCAGCCCTCTCTCCTGGGTGAGTGATGACTGGTGGGACAGCTTGGTCCTGGCCTCGGGGGACAGAGAAACTGCACTCTGTGGGCTCACACACATTTGACTCTATTAAACCCCTGGGTTAAAGAGCCCTGGAGGGTTGTGTGTGTGTGTGTGTGTGTGTGTGTGCCACTGTGTTTGTCACTGACCACGGACAGCAGCTTGTTGGTGTTGGGTCGGTGAAGGGTTGCCATTGAGTGTGTGTGTGTGTGTGTTTTGCGTGTGTGCATGAGTGTGTTTCCCTATTGTCCTTTGTCCCTAAATACCTGACCTGGATCACAGTGCAGCTAAAAGGAGAGAGAGAGAGGAGGGGGGGGGGGGGTGGAGAGAGAGAGAGAGAGAGAGAGAAAGAGAGAGAGAGAGAGAGAGAGATGTCACCCCCATTTCACAACATGAATCAAATGAGCCCAACAAAAGGAGACATGTCATTTCTGGTCAGGGGATTCATTTGGATTTGTAAATGATCTAAGTGGTTCCTTTGGAGTTATACATTAAATGATTCATTTGGTCTTGTAAATGAATTGTCAGATTTGCTGTTACCTGAAGTCCACCAAAGATGCTATCAGTTGCCCATATCAAAATGGCCGGCTGCAACGAGATCAAAGTCATGACCAAGCAGGCGTGGTTTGGATGACTCCATCAGGTTGCTCTGGAGACTGGCGTCTATCAGGAGATGTCGCCGGCGGCAACCCTATCGTCAAGGCTTTAATGACAGGGTCAGGTAACTATCACCTCCGTTTCCTGTCTCTCCCCTCTCTCTCCCCCCCAACCAGATTGTTTTGGTCTCTCTCCCGCTCTCTTTCACCAGGGCTGCACCTCTTCTTCTGGTCTGGAGTAGGGGGTCAGGTACATCTGCGCTTGACATACCATGAAAAGAGAGAACGAGAAAGAGAGAATGAGAGAATGAGAGATGTATGTGAGTGTGTGTGTGGGGTTGTGTGTGTGTTTGAGAGAAACAACATGGGAGAGATGGGGGAAAGTGACAGGGAGAGAGAGAGAGAACGTAAGACTGAGAGACATAGAGAGAAAGAGAGCAAGGGTGTGTGTGAAAAAGCTAGGGAGAGGTTTGGAGGGGAAATATTCAAGCTAAAAGAGTACACTGATCTGATTTCTGCCTACTACAGTTTTTCTCAATTGTTTACCACACAAATACTGGTACTTGAGACACAATGACCACAACATGTAACTCATGCACCAACCCCATGAACCAATTCTGCTAAACTACAAGCACAATTCCTGCTTTACACTCAAATTGCAGTTCTAAAACACACTTTTTTCAAAACACTACACACAATTCTCTGCATTTGGAACAATTTTCATGAAGAAAATCTTTTGTTTTCACAAGGAACACACTGCCATTCAAATACGCACTCTGACTCATCGCAAGGACAAACACCTGTCACACAGTTTTACAATTAGCAATCAGAGCTTTAGCATAAAAGGGCAACAAGTGACCTCTTCTGTTTTTGAGCAATGGATGCCAACATTGGAAACAGAGGCAGAGGAGTGAGAGTAAGAGGGAGGAGGGACGGGGAGGACGAGGATGAGGAAGGCCAAGGACCATAATCTCTGATGAGATCCGAGCCGCTTTGGTTGACCATGTAGTCAACCATGGTCTAACAATGAAGGAGGTTGGGCAAAGAGTACAGCCAAATTTGAGCAGGTACACTGTAGCATCCATCATCCGGACTTTCCGAAATGAGAATAGGTAAGAAATCTACTCTCACTACAAAATTGCAGTAGGCCTACTGCATATCAATACAGTACTCAATGAGTACAGTAGTACAGTATTGCCTGTGGACTGTTCTGTAGGACTGTACAAATAAAGTATGTTTCAAGTATTTGGGAAATGTATTCCTACTTTGTATTCCTACACAGTATTTACAGTATTTTACTATTTGTTTGGCAGAACTGAAAGATTACCAACACAAGGTGGTCGGGAACATCTTCTGTCTCCTGAACAGAAAACTGAAATCATGAACATGGTCCTAGAAAATAACGCCATAACATTGCGGCAAATACAAAGAAAAATAATAATAATGTAACTGTGTACACTATACAGTAAATGATTATGTTGTTTTGTATGTAGAGCACTGTATGTGCAACTTTGTGTTGGTTGGGATGTACACTGCTTACATTGTTTTTCTGGGAAAAATACGTGAAATATATTTGTTACCGTGTATTTCTGTGATCTGAGTATAAAAACAATATTCTCAATATTTTATAACACACTGAACAAAAAAAGGCCTAAATCACTATGATGATAGTGTTTTACATTGAGCACATCAGTGTTCAAATGGTTCTTATAAATGTCGATTCATATGATGGGTTGTGTGTGTCATTTGAAGACAAAATACCATTTTTGAGAAGAAATAACATTGTTTTGAATGTAAAGTTTAATTTTGCAGGAGAAGTGAGGGGTTTTGCCCATTGTGTGTGTGTTTTCTTGATTTGTGTGTAGAGTTCTGAGAGTATGAGATATGCATTCAGAAAATGTGTGTAACCAATCGAGGAAAAACTGTAAAGTCTTTGATCTCAGGTCCACTTGTATACTTCCTTGGGATTGGGTGCAGCGGAATGATAGGTTGGATGAAGGTTGGCCGGTGGGACGTCCACCAAGTCGTCCAATAAGCCATTGGTTGAAATCCTCGTTTTGTTCTACGTCCTCTAAGATGTGCAGAAAAGCTACAGACTAGAGGTGAATGCTAATAAAATGTCGCATTGTGAAGCACACACAACGTTATCTGAACTAAGATCTGTCCTGCAATGGCAAGTACAGCTTCATGTGTCACCCAGCGACCTTTTCCAAACATTCATGGAACGTTTTGTCATGCAATAGTGATTACAGAGTACGTGGGCGCTATGTTGCGGCGCCAGAAAACCTGCTCTGTTTGTCCCTAGTGGCCCACCACACCTCCACTATTCGGCTTTTTATGACTCGTCTGGAATTTATAGTGGAGCCACTTCCCCCCTCTCTCTCCCTTTCTCTCTTCCTTTCTCTGTCTCTCTCTCGTCTTTCTTCCTATCTTTCTTTCCATCTCCCTATCTCTCCTTATCTGACCTCTTTACCTCTTTTGCTACTTCTCTTGTTCTCTCTCTTTGTTTCATGTCCTGTTTCTTTTCTCCTTTCTCTTTTTCCTCTCCTCCCATCACTCTCTCTCTGCCCTTGGTTTCTCTCCTCTCTCTCTTGGTTTCTCTCTCGTCTCTCTCTCTCTCTCTCTCTCTCTCTCTCTCCTCTCTCTCTCTCTCTCTCTCTCTCTCTCTCTCTTTCTCTCTCTCTCTGTCTCTCTCTCTCTCTCTCTCTCTCTCTCCCTCCTCACCTTTTTCTCTCCTCAGAGCTTCCTTCTCTAATGTGAAACCATTGGCAACCCCATGGTTATAAGTCTGGTCCATCTCACTAACCTTCTCACTCTCAATTTCCATCACTTTCCACGCGCCCAGACCACACACAAACTGTCCAGACTACAGACACACACACACACACACACATGCAGCGTGGGTCCATGCGCAACAAAACTTCTATCCCTCTGTGGGATAGTCTGTGAATGTTGAGGGCATGGTGGTGGTTTTATGGAGCCCCCCGCCCCCCCCCCCCGTGGTGTGGACAGCTTGTCCCAGTCTGTGCCCCCGCCCCACCCCTGGGGGCTGGGATTGTCTGGCACTACTCACAAGACCAGAGATTACAACCCCCACACCACCCACCCCCTTCTCCATTCCACCCCCCACCCGCATGGGCACGGCCCTATTGCCACACACACGTCATTGTTTTTGTCCTTCCAACTTTAAATTCACACACACACACACGGACACGTGCGCGGGGCTACTTAGTGTGCTGCCCCATCAGTCATGCAGTCAAATCAGTTAATCAGTCAATATGTTGGCAGTCGTCAGGAGGGGAGAAGGGCTTCTCTGGGAAGTGTTTTTGTTGATTTGTAGTGCAGCTACCTGTGGTTGACCTGTGTGTGTGTGTGTGTGTGTGTTAGTGTGTGAGAGAGAAAGAGAGAGAGAGAGAGAGAGAGAGAGAGGGAGAGAGAGAGAGAGAGAGAGAGAGAGAGAGAGAGAGAGAGAGAGAGAGAGAGAGAGAGAGAGGAGAGAGAGAGAGAGAGAGAGAGAGAGAGAGAGAGAGGAGAGAGAGAGAGAGAGAAAGAGAGCGTGAGAGAAAGAGAGAGAAGGAAAAAGAGAGACAGAAAGAGATAGGGGAGATACAGTAAGGGAATGATTAGAAAGAGAAAGATGCGGTAGAGAGAGAGAAAGAGAGAGAGAGTGAGAGAGAGATAGGGTTAGAGGGAAAAGGGGGAAATAGTTTGGAATCTTGCCCGTCAGGTTGACAAGGCAAATACAGAATAATTGCAGTTCTGACAAAAGTCTGTTTTTGAGTGTGAGAAAGTGGTACTTCCTCCATCTGTTTTGTAACAGGATACAACATCACAAACAAACAGTCCGTTCCTGACAAACCAGTCAAGTTTTCCAGTGAATGAGGGCATGTACCCTGTAAATCTGAGTAACTTGGATATTTTCCACATGAAAGCGCACTAAGCCTATCTCAAGAGCCGTGAGCCAACCACAGACCTGATTGGCGACCCTTGACCCCCGTCTGGAGAGGAAGTGCTTGGTAAACAGACAGGAAGGACAGTAGATGGTATCAGAAAGTGATTCAGCGGGGTTGAGTGTGGGAAAAAAAACATAAAAAAACAAACGTCCGTCTTTGAGAGCCCAAAACAGGAAGAAGTTTCTAACTGGTCAGTTACCATGGCGATGGGCGGTTGAACTTTTGTACTGTGGGGGTGGAAGGCTGTAGGACCCATGCACATACTGCATGCCTACACATACAAACAGTATAAAGTGGACACAAAAGTCAGAGTCCTTGCATTGAATCATTCCGCATCCTGAGGTGAATCCTTCACACACATACACACACACAAACACACACACACACACAAACATGCACACACATAAACCCCAGAAAGTGCAGCACATGCATTGAAAGAGATCAGAATTTTTTTAAACCACCTCAAATATCTGACTCCTTCTACACCCTCTTCTACACAACTCCCCCTCACCCCTCCCCCCCCCCCCCCCCCCCCACATACATACACACATAACTCCCTCCCTCTATCCACTCCTCTCTTTTCATCCACTTTTCCACTAAAAGTGATTTATCTTCCTCTGGCCCCAGTCAGAACAGTTTCTTCTGTCTGGGCTCCAGCCCCCCAGGTTTATTTGGTCTTTGTTTGGAGTAAGGCCTAGTTAATGTCCTACTCACTGCAAACAAACCGACATCTGATTTATGGAAATTAGCCATGAAGGAAATGCACTCGGATAAATCAAACCTGCCCCATACTCCCACACCCACTCCTCCAACTACTGTACACACAGTTCTTCAATGTGTGTGTATTGAACACAGATGCACAGACACACACCCCCATCCCACCGTTTTATATGACAACACACTGGACCCAAGTCCACACACACACACACACACACACAGGCACATACACACACACACACACACACACACACACACACAGGACCATTCAAGGCCACAGGCGGCCGGGGAGTGCAGGGTTGTGTGTTAGTGAGTGGGTGCTGATGTAATGACTCATTGGGAGCTAATGTGGTTTAACAGGTCTCTCTCTCTGACTCCACTCTCTACACTAAGCCCTGGGCTCTCTTTAGAAGCTTAGCTTACCAGCAAAACCCTACTGTATGTCCATCTTACCCGAAGGAAACAAACATACACACAATACACACATAGAGACACACAAACGTCAACATATTGTGAACAGTTCATCTCACATGATTTCATTCCATTGACTATTATCGGTCTCTCTAATGATGTCATTCACAGTCAAATATGTCGCGAGACATGGGAGACGTCTTTGTCTTTGGCTGGAGAGAGACAGAAAGAGTCCTGGGCTGGCTTACTGGGAGTGGTCGTTGGGTTTTCTGACCTCTCTGGCTTAGAGCCCCGGGATTTAGGGCTGATGATGTCCTCTAGGGGTCACAGGGAGTGGCCCTTGTCACCCGCCACTGTCCCTAGAACCCGATGACCTGACCTCAGACAGGAGACATCCAAGGACTGAACCTGGTCACCTTATCCTGGCCGTTTTTTCAGAGGGAATCTCTCCCGCTTTGTCACTCTCGTCATTTCTCTCTTTCGCTCTCTCTTTCTCTTTCTCTCTCTCTTTCTCTTTATCTCTCTCTGTCTCTCTGGAAAGCGGGTTAAGGACCCAGTCTGTCTCTCTCATGGAGTAAGGCCGTAGATAAGTCTTAGATATTAGATGCAGGAAAACACGTTAAACACCCACCTGCATCCACACGTGTATGGTTTTCATCATACACACTCATCTTACAAACAAGGTGATGAACCTCCCGATTATTGCGAGTGTGTGCGTGTTTGCAGTTGTACCCGTAGTGTGTGTGTGTGTGTGTGTGTGTGTGTGTGTGTGTGTGTGTGTGTGTGTGTGTAGGAGAGTTTAATCAGAGAAGGCCTTGTCCCAGACAAATTTGTAGCCCCCGGCCCCTAATTCATCTGGCCAAGCATGTCCTTGGGCTGCCTTCTCACTGCTAATGAAAAGGGTCCCATGCTTGCGAAGGTCAACCAGAACCTCGCCTACCTACTCATTGCTCCTCTCTCTCTCTCTCTCTCTCTCTCTCTCTCTCTCTCTCTCTCTCTCTCCAATTTTCTCTCCCTCTCCATCTTTCTCCCTTTAAGTGTCTAGATAGGCATTTCTCTTTCTCACTCACTCTTCGTGACTCACTATCTCTCTCTCTCTCTCTCTCTCTCTGTCTCTCTCTTTTTCTATCTCATGTTTTGTCACTCGGCAAGTCCATATTGTGGTCTGCTTGTTTCAGCTAAACTTTCAAATAAAGCTACCTCCATCTGTCAGGATGGGGACTTGAGAGAGAGGAAAAGGACCAGGAAGAAAACTAGAGAAAGTTTGTTTATAAACAGAACAGAGGCTGAGAGTGAAGTGGGGTCATGACCGAGCAAAGAATCGAGGGAGAAATAGGGAGACAGAGACGGAGGGAACTCCACGAAAAGAAGGTTTGTGAGTGAGAGAGTGAGGAATAAAGAGGAGAGGTGGAGAGAAGAGGGTAGATGGAGGAAAGGAGAGAGAGAGGCAGACGCGAGAGATTTCCCAAGGGGGTGATGCTTTCTTTGACCAACTCCTCCGGGGCAGAGAGAGAAGGCCACAGTTTAACACTAAATACATCTCCACCCCTCCCCCCATCGCTCTATCCCTCTCTCTTCTCATCCCCATGTCCACCACCCCCCACACAGTATGGTCAATAGCAGGCTGACTACTGTAGACCCCTCTGGTGCAAGCTAATCAGAACACACACACACACACACGGTCCTGTCCACAGCACAAAGCCCCTTTATTAATTAGACTTCATTAGTGACTGTCAGATCAAACTAATCAGTGTGCGTGCGTGTGTTTGTGTGTGTGTGTGACCAGTGATCTTATAAGTGTGTGCGCAGGGGGACATAAGGGTTTTGACTGAACGCAGGGGGCTTGTGGTGTTTGAGATGGGACTATTTTGTGTGTGTGTGTGTGTGTGTGTGTGTGTGGGTGAGCCTGCAAGACAGCTACGCAGGATTTACTGCTGGGGCTCAGCTGAAAAACACGTCGTTCCTCGAATGATCAGAGCACCAATCACCCTCCACACACACACATGTACGAATGCACACACACACACACACACACACACACAACTTGTTGTATGATCTCCATAGCTCAGCCCAGTGGACAGAAGAGCAGGAGGCTCTGGTTGAGATGATGTCTCTCATCCAGAGCCAGCGCAACCAAACCCTGTCTGGTCACACCAGTGTTACCAAGGATCTGTGTTTACTCAACAGCTGATATGGTTATGAAGTAACAAATGCTTGACAGTATATATGAGGGTTATGGTTGGTGTTATGGGCAGGGTTCGTGTTAAGCAGATGTTTGGAGGCGACCAACACAAGCTTGAACGCTAAACGCGTTGCGTGGTTTCACGCAATGAAATGTTGGCTAGGAATGTACGTTGACATTGTCGAGGGCAAACCTGACTGCAGAAGCACGTTGTCTTTACGCAGGAAATTGAGAACTGGGTGGTTTGCAGCCTGACCTCTGTCAAACAGAACACTCAGAGAACGCCACTCAATGACTTCCATGTGTTTTGAAGTTAAATGGCTGGATGTTAGAAATTGTTGTCACTGACAGAAAATATATCACACGGTTGGTTGGTTGGTTGGTTGGTACAGATGTTATAATGGTAAAGTATTTTCTTTATTAATTCAACAGACTTTGATTGACAGTTGGCATGCATTGGAAAATGACACGAGTGTATTATCAAATGATCTTGATAAATCAGTGGCACATTGTCATTCAGCATCGGATCTGTTCAGCGTGAATTACAATATGGTCAGTCATTTGACTGTGTGTGTGTGTGTGCTTGCGGGGGGCGGAGAATGACCTCCTCTAAATGACAGCTGGGATACAGATGACACATTTGTCATCACCGTGACGACCAGCATCCCGCATCAGGTTGTGTGAATTATGTTGGTCAGGGGTGGAGGTGGGGGGTGGGGGGAGAATAACCATATCACTAGGAGTAATGGATCTACCTTGACACACACACACACACCCCCACACACACAATCGCCGATACATGTTCTTGGAACACACATTCACTTTTTGGCACAGATTAATAAGGGGGCGTGAGGTGCGAATGACCACATCACTACACATGATAGATTAGCTCTCACTCAGAGCACTGCTATACACACACACGCACACACACACACACTCACACACACACACACACCGCACACACATGCAGATCTCAGCAAATATAAGATCTCAGGGCACACACAGTTATTTATACACTGACACATTAACACTTACCTAAACACATGCAAGCACACACACACACACATGCACACACACACATGTTCTTTGGACAGAGATGAGGTTTAGTCAGTTGTCTTGTCGGCAGTGTCAGTTCTTTTAGCTTCTAACAAGAGAGAAATTCCAGTAGTGAGTCACACTCACACACATACACGTCATGTATGGGAGTACAGCATGTACATGCTGTCAAAATCTGTTTGTATACGTACCACACGCATAGTGTTGAATTACATCTCCAATCCTTGAGCATAACTGTCTTTCCTGTAAATCAATCCTTGATATTCTAGTCATGGTCAGTATTCAGTCAATTACTCACACACACGCTCACACGCTCACACAAACACACAGACACACTCTCTCAAAGTGTCTCATCCACACTTTCCAGTCGAGAGATGGATCTGCCTGGACAGCTGTCTCTTAGACAGGTGTGTGTGCTCTTCACACTTAAACAGAAAAGACAGGAACTCTGAGAATTTACTTAGAGGTTCACTTTGTCCCTGCCCACCCTCCCTCCCTCCTTTCCCTCCCTCCCTCCTCTCCTATCTGTCTTTCCTTCCCTTCAAACATTCACCTCACTCTCTTTTCTTTTTAGGTCATTACTGGCCCCCTCTCTGTCACTCTCGCTCACACCTTCTATCTCTCTCTCTCTCTCTCTCTCTCTCTCGCACTCTCTCTCTCTCTAATCCACTCAGTTTCTTCTACTTTCTTGCTTTCCCTCCCTTCCTAATTTCTCAGTCCGTCCTCTTCTTCCATCTTTTTCTCTGTTTCCACCCCTCTCACTCTCCATTCTTTCCCCCATAACCTTGAATGGTTCAGCATTAGTTTTTACTGCCTCTAAAAATGGCAGAGGGGACAAGTGAACTATGACCCCCAGGGAGGATCAGAATAGAGACCTAGTCAGAGGTCAAACAATCCGTCTCTTTTGTCTTTCTCTGTGTGTGCGCATGTGTGTGTGCATGTGTGTGTGTGTGTGTCGGCGTGCGCGTGCTGCAGTGTGCGTTACAGTAAAGCAGAAACACGTGTTGTCTGCACGCAACACAATCTTGAAACAACCATTGATAAGACTATCATAATTGTGATTGTCGTTGACACACACAAACACACACTTGAACACATACCTTGCCATACCAATAATTCATGAAGTGTTTTAAAAAGTCAACTAAAACAATCCATCGTTCACCATTCAGCAGAGAACATTAACTCAAATGATCATCTTTCTCTCTGATCTCAATCTTGCTAACAGTCACTGGCTGCTAAGTGCTAGCCTTAGGGGGCCAGACCTGAAGGTAGTTTAGGGTTTAGTGAATGAGAAAGCAGAGTAATTGGATAAAGTTGGACTCCCTAAGGGAATCGCTGAGTAACTCTCTTACCATAGCTTACTGTTATTCACAGGTCAAAGTCCCTGACAAGCACGCGTGCGTGTAAACATGTGCATTGAGTATCGTGTAATGCCACTGAGTATAACTGGAAAACTGTTGCTCCGCTGGATGTATGCGTTTTTGTATGTGTCGGTATGCGTGTGAGTGTGTGTAGTGAAGGTGCTTTGGTGCTAAGTAGAGGACAAGCTGGTGTGAAAGCTGATCTACACTGTGGCAGATAATGGTTAAAAGACAGAGGGAGGGCTAGGTCGATGGGGGGAGGAGAAACGGTGGACGAGCGTGGCAGGAGAGGCGGGGGGGGGGTTTAAGCCTCGTCCCCTCCTGGAAAACGACAGTGGCAGGGGCGGCCACAGCTTTCACTGCCTCCCCCCGTCGCCGCGCGGGCGAGCGGCGTGTACGTGCGAGGCGGGGGGGAGGATTGGGTTCCATTGTGTGCTCGGCCGTGTCCCTGTGCATGGGGGGGGGGGGGCGTTCCTAGCGTGTGCTTCTGAATTCCTGTACGGGTGCATCCTCAGGTCTGTGTGTGTGTGTGTGTGTACGGTGTGTGTGTGTGTGTGTACGTTCGTGTGCCACAGGGTCTGGATTGGGGGGGGGGGGCAAAAGTCAAAAGAGAGACACCCCAGCTATATAAAGGGTGGTGTTACCGAATACGAGGCGGCTTCGAAAAGAGAGAAAGAACAACAATGGCGGTCGTTAAAGGTGGGGGAATCCGACAAGTGTTGGGGCTGCCGCCCGTCTGACCTTTGACCCTCTCAGCTGCCGCTCTGCTTGCTTTGGGCTCCGTGCCGCGCAACAGGTGAGCCAGCTAACGGCCGGCCGCCTGGGATAGCTGGAGGGACTCGTGTTTCTCACACACACGCCGACAAAGACACACACACACACTCTGACAGGAGGATCGACACACGAGAGAGAGAGAGAGAGAGAGAGAGAGAGAGAGAGAGAGAGAGAGAGAGAGAGAGAGAGAGAGAGAGAGAGAGAGAGAGAGAGAGAGAGAGAGAGGGAGACCAGGCCGGGGCCACGGCGCGCACACACTCACACACACCCACCGACAAACTACACATACTCACACATTCCGTTAAATACCCATGTTGAAGTTAAAACACGAGCACCTATTGTGTCACTTCACTTTGAACAACTCTCTTTCACACAGACACACTTAGACACACAGGGCTGTAGGTCAACTCAGCTCCTTCCTCTTCTACAATAAACACAGGCTACAGATGATGAATGCCAAAAACTGTATACACACTTGACACTTGAATCAACAGATGAACAAATCTGGTTCCACTGGAAGCACTGGAACTGTGTTGCAACTTCTAACCTTCAAGTACCATAAATGGACTTATGTCCTCAACAGGCTCTGACTAAGAAACAACAACAAAACATGTGACCCTCGCCCATTCTGCTGGTGATGTGATGTCACGCAATGCCTCAATGACACATCATTTATGCAGAGGAAGGATTTTTCCCTGTTGGAGGGTAAAGGTACAAAGGAGAGAGTCAGCACATGACCATCAAATTGCACGTCATTGATGTGCAGCTGTCAGAAGCTGGGCCAAACAGTCTCACACTATCTCTTACACATACACTTACAGGACACACACACACGTACTGTACACACACACACAATACACACACAGTACACACACACATACACATGGATGTTGGCAGCTTTCCAATGAATACTACAGCCAAGTGCAGTAAGTGAGAGAGTGATAACGTTATGGAGCCCTGGCTGTATGTCAGGCTTTTGTCACACCGTGTGTGTGCGTGTGTGTTTGTGTGTGTGCGTCCGACTGCATATACTGCCGAGGAACAGGACAGCCGTCCTGTCTGCCGGGACTCTTGTGTGTGTTCTCTGTCTACCTGTGTGTTCCCTCTCGTCTGTGTGTGTGTGTGTGTCAACTAGAATCAATTTGTGTCCACAGCTGTTTTACAACCTCCTGTCACCCGTCCACCCTCAGCCCCGTCGTCTCCCTCTATCCGTCTCTGTGTGTGCGTGTGTGTGTGTCTGTGTCTGTGTGTCTGTGTGTGTGTGTGTCTGTGTGTGTGTGTGTGTGTGTGTGTGTCTGAAGTTGGGTGGGTGGCTGGATCTGTCTGTCACCTTGTTTTTATAATACAAGGGCTTTGGTCATTGTGTGTGGCTTAGTGGCAGGGGGTAAAATAGTCACTGTTTCAGAGAGAGAGAGAGAGAGAGAGAGAGAGAGAGAGAGAGAGAGAGAGAGAGAGAGAGAGAGAGAGAGAGAGAGAGAGAGAGAGAGAGAGAGAGGTAGTGTATCTTACCCTCAGCTGTTATCAGAGCCAGGTAAGAAATGGATGCAGTGAAATGTTTAATCTTGTTCTATAGTTCAACAGTCGAATGTCAAAGGTCGTCCCGGGTTGCAAGATTTTCACAACAGGGGTGTGCGTGAGTGTGTGTGTTTGCACCAGAGGGTTTCTCCCCGATTGGTTTACCATGACCTTATGACACAGTTTATCAGGATATTATGGAGACGACCCTTGGCCCTGACACTTTCTATTTCAAAAACGCACTCTGTGTGTTTGTGTGTGTGTGTGTAAACACTCAAGCTACGCCCTGCTCAAAGACCATAAATTTTAGTCACTGGTGCATTATCAGTTATTGATAACTCATGTCTTACTCAGGCATTAGTAACTACCATATCTTGGCTGCTAACTCCCAGGAGATTAAAATACACAGTGGTGTGTGGAGGAGTGTTTATGTGCAAGTACGTGAAGAAGAGATTGAATTGCATTTGTGGTCAACATTGTTTTGATGGTCATATGGTCAGTTCAAAAGGAAGGAAGTTGTGACCAACCTGTCATCCACAAGAGTGTATTTGTGGATACTGATTAAAAATGTTCCGAATAAATGTTCCTTTTCACGACTGCCGTCGACTAGAATATTTGACAATGTGACAATATTTGACCAAAACCACGGAAAATCTTCTCGGATGAAAATACCAGTTCCGTAGCTCCTCCAGCAAAAGAAAATTATGACCAAACGTTTCAATTGTCAACCGTGGTCTGTACACATGTCACTGGATATCTGAAGGATTCATCCCACACTCCTGCTGATTACAGACCAACCTGTAGCCTATGAAGTGTTGCTCTTTGGGCCTTTCCTTTGCAGACAAGCCAGCTCGGGTGACCACCGTCAGGCAGGGTCCTTCGTTAACGTCACGCCATGAATAAAGGGTTTTTACATTGTGTTAGCGTTTGACTATCAAGGTTTTTTTCTTAAGCAGACAGTTTTTCCTTTTTCTTTGCGGGGATGTTTTGGCGCGCTAACTTTGGATCCTTCTGTTTTGCCGTGGGCAGTGTGACGATGAGGCTGTAAAGGAGCAACGTGACACGCCTGTGCAAACGTCTTCAAGTATTTGTTGATGCGCTGTGTCAGTGTGCGCTTCGCTTGCGTTATCCGTTTGGTTTCCGGAAGGCGCCTCAGCCCGCCACTGTGAGAGAGGACGTACACAGGGCTGTCTGGTAGACGTGTCAGAGTGTGTGTGTGTGTGTTGGGGTGATTCATGTTAATGATTGCAGAGTAGCCGTGGTTCTGGTTTCCTGTGTGATTAGCCAGTGTGCTGGGCCCCAGACATGCAGGAGGCTCTTTCAGGAGAACATTGTGAGCTCATGGAGTACGAGCTCCAAGAGAACTTGGAAACGCTCGTGGCGTATTCATTTAGCAGACGCTTCATCCCAAGTGCTCTACCCACTGAGCCGGACCCTCCCTGGTGGGTACATCCCTGTCCCGTGTGCGATCCTGAGAGGTAGCGCTTTCCGATCATCGTTCGCATCTTATCTCATGTCATATTCATGCATGTGTGGTCAATCCACACTATACCTATATGTATAGTAGTGTGATTCCGTAAAAGTGCGTCGAGGCGTGCACGTTTATGGTTTGTGTGTGCGCGAATGCGTGCGTGTCAGGTGTACCTGTAATGAGGAATGACAGGGCTTTCTGTAAGAGCTATGGAGGGAGTCACAGAGTGCACACACACCTGTTTGTCTTGGGCTGCACACGGCCACCAGAATCAACAGGGCCAGATTAGAACATCACTGACAACTAACACAGTCCAAGTCTGAACAAAAGCATTCCTCCTCTGCTCCAGGAACGCTTGTTTGATCGTGTTCTCGGAAAGACATTAACAGTATCCAAGAAAAAAAAGACAACTCATTTAAGCCTGTTTATGACTTTGCTTAACAGCTTAACTTTGTTGAACAGCCTTAGCTCGCGTGCGTGCTGTTGCGGTGTGAACAAGCACAGGGTCACAGTCTTGCTCATTTTTACTCTCTCTCTCTCTTTTTCTCTCTCCCCGTCTTGTGCTCTCTCCCTCACTCTCTCACTTTCTCTCTCTCTCTCCTCTTCCTGAAAACAGATAATGACTGCATGCATTGTGTGATTTTTTTTTGTTAGCAAGCAGAACAGAACAGAAGATTTTAACCCCCTAATTACAAGATACCTCTCCAGGCCTAAGAGCTGTACTTGGTAAGCAAGTTGAGATTTGCTTGAATGGAGTGCAGACATGATTCCCCTGTCAGCCTATCTCTGCTCATCGCAGGTCGAAGGTCAGATAAGGAGCGTCTGGCGGGAAGTGATTGTGATGTCATGGTGACGAGAAGAAAAGAGAAAGAAACCAGGAGGGAGCAAGTGACAAATACATAGAGGAAGTCTATTCAAGATGGCTAACTGGTTTCTGCTGTCATTCAGAAACAGATCTTGTCATGTTTTGTGTTTCTGAATGGTATGGAGCTGAGTTGGTGATAACTGTCGATGCGTCCAAGATAGGCAACATCACGTTCCTTATTCCTTATTACGTCCTTTTACTCTGACACAAACCTTCCTTCATCTCTCTTTCTCTCCCTCCTTCCATTCTTCTGTTTGTCTCCCTCTTGCCACCCCTCTTTCTTTCTCTTTCTCTTTGGTCCCATGGCTATAATTAACACACTGTTAACCTTGTACAGTGCACCAGTCAGGAATGCAATGACTTGTCATAAAGATAACAGAAAACTGGTTTCACCAAGAAGTGGAGAGACTGGAAAGAAAGCAAGCAAGGGAGGTGTGGAGGGGATCGCGAAAAGAAAGAGGTAGATTAACGTGCCAAAGCCATCGCACAAACTGCAAGACGCTTCGCGAAAACATCCGCGCCTCTCTCTCTCCTCCCTTGTGTAATCCTTCAACCCCTCCTCCCTGTTCCTCCCCCCCCCATCCTCAAACCCCATTTCCTCTTCGCTCGTTTCCTGCCTTCCTCTCGTCTTCCCCCCTTCCCATTCCCTCTCGTTCTTTTACCTCTCCATTTATATTTACCCCCCCCCTACACACACACACCTCCCTCAGTGTCTTGTAATCACCCGGCCCCTCTCCTGTCACTCCCTCAACATGCCCATATAATGGCCTATCTTGTGGTGTGGATGGTGGGGTTGGTGGGGGTTAGTGAAGGCGCTGTCGAGTGGATGGAGTAAGAGAGAGAGAGAGAGAGAGACAGAGAGAGAGAGAGAGAGAGAGAGAGAGAGAGAGAGAGAGAGAGGGTAGTGGTGGAAGGTGGGGTGAGGGACCTGTAGAGTGGACAGGAGAGGAAGAGAAAGAGAGGGGTGATAGCTGGGGGGTAAACGAGGGGTCAGAGCTGAGTCTGCAGGTCCTGGTCCAGAGGTCAAACCATGATGGAACAGCAGTGATTGAGGCAAGTGGGGTATGGGGCAGATAAGTTGGGGGTGGGGGGTGGGGTGGGGGGGGGCATTGTTAACACACATTGTTTGTGTGTGTGTGTATTTATCAGGTAACGTGTACAGTACGTCACGCATTGTATGGGCACTTTCTGTGTTTGTATTCTGTGAATGTTTCTTAAACGGTGCGATGTGCATTAGTGTGCCTGTCCATGACGGTGCCAACCTGGGCTTATCTTGGCATTGTGTGTGACCCGTGAGTGGCTGTGGTGTGGAGGTGACCTGGGGGCCATCCTGGGGTTAGTCAGGGGCCTTATATCAACACCCCGTCCCATCCCTCTGCTCTCCTGTGTGTGTGTGTGTGTGTGTGTGTGTGTGTGTGTGTGTGTGTGTGTGTGTGTGTGTGTGTGTGTGTGTGTGTGCGTGTGTGTGTGTGATTGATCCAAAGCTCCTGAGGATCCGGCAGTCCGGCTGGTGCTCCGGACAGGGTCACTCACTGACGGATAGCGCCTATCCGTCTCCCCTGGCGACAGGATGGACGATGAACCCTTCCGTTTCCTCTAAATATTTACAGAGCAAGAGCCAATCCGAGGCGAGGGGTGCCCTTCTCCACGCCTGATGAGATTAGGGTATGAGAGTGACGAGTCTGTGTGTGCGTTTGTGTGTGTGTGTGACGGCAGACAGATTGCCAACCGTGTGGGTCAGATCGCACGCATTAGGGACGCTAAAAGCTTTCTGTGGCATAAGAACCCAGGGTAAACATGATGTCAGAATCTTTATCTATCCGTCTAAACACGGTCGCATCCAACTTCTTTCTCTTGTAACGGAACGCCACAGGACAGCACACATTACCGCATTAGTAAGTGAGGTCATATCTAATTCATAATTAGTATCACAGAAATACACGGTCACACACTCTCAGACACGCCCCCCTCACGCAGCCCCCTCTTTCCTGGAGTGAAAGTGCTTCAGCCTGCTTCCTTCCAGCTCAAAGTAAATGAGTAAAATGTGTTGAGCCACGGGGAGGAAGTGGTTTTCAAACCGCTGTGGCATGCTGGGAGCTGAGAGCCATGTTTAAACCAGCTGTGTGTTTGTGTGTGTGGAGGGGGTGGGGGGGGGGGACTTGCGGGGGTCCGAAGCCCGACACAGAACCAGAGTGCCGACCTCTTCAGAGAAAAACCTCCAGAGCTCAGACAAAGCTCTGTGTCATCAGCATTGATATTAACTGGAGCCTGATTCTTCTCTAAAAAGATGCTAATGCTAATGGTGGATTATCAGCAGGGAGATAATAGTAATGCTAACTTCTGATGTGGTTGTGGTGATAACAGTCTGATATCCTTTCTTGTTTACTACCTGGTTTCTGGTTAGCTACCCCTGCCAGGATGGCTCTTGATATACGTTTTCATAGAAATAAAAGTCATTTAAAAAAGGTTTGAGAAGCTTATTTCCAACTAAATTGCTATTTGTTGGGTTACTGTGTCCTCTGTGTTTAAGAAACTTGTTTTAACAAGAGGCTAGAAGTGGAGAGCCACAGGTTGTACACAATTGTTGATCCGGTTGATAATGCCATAATGTACTTGAAGGCTTTCGCTATGTTAACTTGTCTGTGTTTTTCTATCAGAGATCCATCGGCTTACTTAAAACACTAGAAAATATTCATGACGCTTGCATTCAGGCTAGGCCAATTCACAAAGGTCAATATACAAAAGGTAGACTCATTATCTACCATATCTGTCAATTAACATTTTAACAATTAGCAATACACAACTTTTTGCCCATTTCACTCTTTGTAGTAATGAACAACTTTCTCTAACTTGATCACCATTTAGCATATGCACAATACAGATCACAGCTTGAGGAGTTGAGGAGGGAGGGGACAGTTGACACATAGTTGTCACCAAACCCCCCCCCCCGCCTCGCCAGGGCAACACTGATACGGCGGAGGGAAGGCCTGATAGTTTGACTGCCAAATGGAGCATTAATAAGTATGGAGAGTCATGACTGACTCTCCATGGGGGGTGAGTCTAAAAGCACTCTCCTGGTCTGCCCAACGACGGCCGTTTAATGACATCATAGCATCGGTGAGTGAATCGTAATTAATAAACGATGAATCGATAAAGTGGTTGACTAGGGAAAACATTAGGGGGTGGCTAATACTAGAGTGTGTGTGTGTGTGTGTGTGAGCGCGTGTGTGAGGTGAGGCCAGATTGAGTGACCACTCATTAGGAGGTTAAATGAAGCCTATTGTCCAGAGCGGTGCTGATTAAGCTGCTCTGGTGACCAGCGGATCCCCTCCACCTGCCATAACCATCCTCCAGCTCATCCATCACTCCACTTGACCTGGTCAGAGGAGAGCCTGCAGCCACAGCCCAGAGCACTGGCCCAGCCAGGCCCCTCGCCCAGCCAGGCCCCTCGCCCACTCCAACTCAGCCCAAAACACGCTGATCCCGCACAACCAGCATCGGCCAGAAACGCGGCGGTCCTGCTGAGTGCACAAACCACAATGCAATGCATCTCTCCACCATCTTGAGCTGTCAATAGTTCTGAGCCCTACTGCACCAGCTTCAGGAAAGGAAACAAAAATACTTGACATCCGGCCAAACAAGCCTTTCGTGCCTTTTAAACCCCAAACTAAGTCTTTTGCCCCACCTTTTACATACAGTGGTCTACATTTTGATCCTAAATCCACATCTGCTGTAAAACTCGTATCCCTGCCCTTCTCCCAGGGCCATGCCAGCCAGCTTAGCCACGACAAGCCACACTTCTGGACCCAAGCTCAGCAAAGTTTAATTTCTTTGTCTGGACTTTCAAAATAAATCAATAACTATAATCAGTGGCGTCTTCCCCTCGCCCACGCCCCAGCTGCCAGCTACAAATCTGAATTAAATTAATAACCGGATTAATAAAAACATTAAATCTGTTTTAACATAATTGATTTTCTAATTAGGTCAAAAGACACAATGGACTACAATTGTGTCTTCTTAATGCATATTTATAATGAAGGCCGGTGAAAGTAAATCTCTGTCTGGCTGTACAAAATCACATCATCATTTGAATTGTTTTATTATGGACATATAATCAAAGCATAATTTTTTTTTTTTAATGAATGAGATGGGATTTGGCAAATATTCCTTTAAGAGCAACTTTATCAAACATTAAATGCAATACTGTTATTTCCGCTAATGTAGACAGCAAGTCCGCAAGTAGAACATAAAAGATTGCTTTCTGAAATATAAGTCCAGTCATACACTTTCATCAAAACCAAATAACCTAAGTACTAGAATAAATATGCTCACTAGTGCATATAAAAACAAGACAACATCTGGTAGATTTCAAGCAGACGGTGAAAAGAAACCTCCAGTTTGTTGTCCAAACATCAACAAGATAGTCTTTTTTGTTTTTTTGTTAATTTTCCCCTAATAGTAATATAGTTCTATTTTATTCTACTCAGGATTAGCCAAATGATCAAGACATGGTTTAAACTATACTAGGTCATAATGGTAAACCTAATCCGTTCATATTGTCACTTTCACTATGTCCCACAACACTCCTTTATTGTACAGTATATTGTACTGTACAGAATAGCTCTCCTATACCAAGTTACAACACGCCCCCTGAATATCCTAGATCAACAAGTGTGTATGTGTGTCCCACAGAATTAAAGTAGGTCTGTGGAACATGGCAGGTTCAGTTGCAAATCTGATACCATTGAGTTCACTGGATTTTCCCTCTGGTCGTTGCCAGACTGTTATCGCAAAGAAAAGAAGCACTTGTTTGTCACAGAAACCCAACGACCTACTAACACTGGAAAGTGAAATTGCTTCATGTCAGTGTCCCCTGCTCTCACACCCTGGATTGCCTAATTGTTGGTGTCAATAGGTTTCTCTCTCTCTCTTTCTCACACACACACACACACGCATACACACAGCTCTTACATTTGACCTCTTTATCTCTGTTCAACCGAGGTCGTGGTTTTTCATTGACAAGGGAGACAGAAAAAAGAGAGAACCAGAGAGAGATAGAAAGAGAGAGAGGGAGAAGGGAGACACTACACCCAATGACATACACTGGGTCACAAATCGCTGTTATGCAGCTATGTGGTTAGAACCTTTGTCTTCGTATGGCACTTGGAATGACCGCGTATGTTAAAAGTTCATACTTACTCATACATTCAAATACAAAATGGAACACACTAATACTTTGAAAGGTGTGTGTGAAAATGAACACATACACACACACACACACACACCATTTCTGTGGCACGTGGCTGCTGTTCTGGGTGAATCCCAGTTTGGCTTTGACTCTCTCTGGCAGTCGGCCAAGCCAAATATTTCAGAACACACACACATTCACAGCTCTGTGCCAGAGAAGGATAAAGCCAAGGGCTTTCCTCGATATAACAGTGTATTTGTTTGTGTGTGTGGATGGGTTTGTTTGTGAATGAGAGAGAAAGCGAGTGAGTTAGCAGGTGAGTGAGTGAGTGAGTGAGTGAGTGAGTAAAAGCGAGAGAGAGTGGTTTTAGGTATTCCTAGGGCAGGAACAAGGTGTGTTTGTGTCTGTGTGTGTATCTGCCCCTCAAGACTAAAAGACTTCCGACTCTCCTTCCTACTGCCTTCCCTGCCCCCACAAATCCCTCCCATCAAATCCATCGTCCCACACACACTTCCACTGCTTTGAAGAGGGGAGTAGGAGCTTCGTCCCTGTTCAGTGTGTGTGTGTATGTGTGTATGTGTGTGTTTGTGTGTGTTGACAGGCAGAGCAAGTCTGTTTCGCGTAAAGATCTGAGACTTCTGGGCATGACGGAAGTGTGCCACTGAGGCTAACCCACGCAGTATGGACCCCATTACTAGAAGGATAAAGAGAGAAGGATGGAGGAGGAGGTGGGGACAGATTGAGGGGTATCGGGGGGAGGGGGGGGGGAGGGGGTACAGACAGTACACCATAAGGGTTTATACTGCAGATAAGCTTAACAGGTGCTCTGCACTAGCACCAATGTCTCACTCTAACACAGGGGCGGTCTGTCTCAGAAACATTAGATATGCGTTGTTTTCAACTGACTCCTGACTGAACGAACGGTAATTGCACAAAAAAAGGAAAATGACATGGTATCATCCTTACTTTTAGTAGGCTAAGCAATTTTTGCACTTCCCGTTTCTCTGAACTTCTTTGATATTTTTTATGCAAAGCATATTCGTTGTCTCAGTTAAACAGGTGACTTCTCGCTGGCTGCTAATGAAAAGTGTTGGGAACAGAATTCGCCAGACCAAGTAGGCCTATGAAAGCTCCCAGCACAAACCCCATTTATAGGTCAGGCCTATATAATCGGAAAACCTTCTTTACACTGGTAACAAATTGCCTAAAATATATGCGAACAATATGTTTAAAGTATCAACGTATAACCTGATTTACTCGACTGAGACAGTCTTCATAAACACAGTTGATCCATAGTAGGCTATTTGTATTAGCCTATACATTTCTTTTACATCGCTTTTATATAATGACTCCATACTGTACGTGGTTACAAAAACTAGTTATGCCACATTTAAGATAATGAAAGGGGGATAGGCCTTTAAGATTTTAAAATAATGTATAGGCATATATTAAACAAAATGTAATCATTGACTTTTGGCCAATCAAAGGATATATTAACAAATGTGTCCACATTTTCGTTTTCTTCGTTAACTGTGTTCAAATATTCAAGTAACCTAACGTCCAAACGTCTATTTCTCCACAGTATCAACTGTAGGCCTTTGTAGGCCACTTAAACTATTGCGAGCAATATAAATATTAACATTCGTTTTTTGTTTGTTCCGTTAATTAAGTGGAGCCCCAGGTGGTGGTATTCGATGCTTGAAGGTGTCAACTATCTGGACATTTTGGCAATGTTAACATCATTAATTTCGCAAAGGTCTGAAAACAAGCTAATCTTGTACAAAATATAAATAAATAGATACATTAAAAAGTAAAGAATAGTGCCACTCCGCAAACGTTATCTAGAGAGTTGTTAAAGGGGAGTTTGCTTTGTTAATTGCTCGTGCTAATCCTAATTACTGTTTTGGGTGGAGCTGACTTGGGCTCAGAAAGGAGGGTAGCCTACTCTGGAAAGTGTGCGGTCTACGCTTCAGACCCATCTAAATCCACAAGAGCAAATTCGGACTAAAGTGAAACAACGATCCGTTGAAGACACCCGAGTTTCTGATTTTGGATACGGATCTGTTACCATTTCTATCAAGACAGGAAGTTCATGGAAGCGCAAGCAGGTGAGACCGAGTTCCCTCCACACTCGCGCTCCAAATGTGTACAGTCTGTAAAAGAGCGTCTGCTAAATGACTAAATGTAAAAACATTGATCGTTTGAAATAGGCTAATAAAATGTGTGTTTGATAGACTGATATTCAAACTGGAGAGAATATGTATGTCTACATTTCTCTTAATTTATCGAAGATTTTCAATTTTGTATCTAGGCTAGAACTCAGGATTCAGCACATTAATTTGACAGTTTCAGATAGGGGTTTTATGACCGAATGGAGGCCTGGTTGTTGTGGGAATCAAACGGACACTGCCTATCCCTGCTGTTCCAGCTCTGTGTCGATATGGATACTGATAAAGCATTCTGGATAGGTTCTGGTCACTTGCAAATGGTCAGTGTGATGAGGGATTCAATGGATCACTTTCAGAACACCCCTTTCATTCAGCCCAGTGTTAGGGGAAACGTAGCTACACTTACTCACGTGTAAATGCGCTTTATTCAAAAACTATGGGTCTACATAATTCAATTGTTATGGATATAGACATTTGAGATTTTTTTGTCCAACAAAAGTTCATATTGCAAAGTTTTTCAAGTCAAGCCGCACCACTTGCATATCGTTCTAAACCGAATACATTTCGAGGCTGACACCGTTTATAGCAGTTTGGACTCCCGCTGTGAAGTGTCTTGCTCCTTGACACGGGCATGGGGAGATGTGCACACGCGCCCAGCACTATTATTTTTGCGCATGTAACACACACCACAACCTGACAACTACATAAACATTGTTTCAAGTACAGCTGTCGCGTTGAGCGGTGGTTACAGATTCTTTTATAAGACTTTTATCTATTAATATCGTTTTTAAAATATAATTTCCCATGTTGGCTGTGATTTGCCGTCTTATCCAAATGTCAGTACTAGACATGTATTCGATGACGCAGAAGGCATGTATTGTGAATCGGTAGGCTAAAGGGAATAATTTGTGTAATGCTGCATGACTTCACTCTAAATTGTACAAAAACTGCAGGCATGTGATTCATGAAGAATAGTCTGTGACTAAGCGCACGTTTCGAGTTGTTTATGGGAACGCAAACGCAGATAAACATTTACCCAAGAGCTGGATACAGGAAGCGTTCGTTCATTGAAATTGAGCACAACATCAAGTTATGGGAACTCTTCTGTAAACATTTCTTTATATATGAACAGCAATACCTTTGTATTTCACAAATGTTGCACCAAAAGAGAGATCATGTGTGTGGAAGTGGTTTGGCCTGATCATTCATTTGTGTGTGTCTGTACACACACGCAATGTAGGCACAGGCCACCATTTCCACCTCCTATTCTGCCCTATAGATGAAAACATGTGCTGGTCAACTCCCCAAATCTACAAGCCATTGGCCCCGTAATGAAAAGTACAATGTAATGATTTGTGTGCCAAGTGGACCATGATTAGCTTTTCCAAAGGAGGTGGCTGTGTGGAATATATATACACACACACACACACAACTCAGACAAAGTTAGCTCCAGATGGCTAGAGAAGGGGTAACTGTTTGTGTGTGTGTGTGTGTGTGTGTGTGAAGTCAGGCGGATTGGTAAGATTAGGAGAGCTACTGCCTTACCCCCCAAGCCCCACCCCTGTTTCACTGTAGGGGGGCTCGACATGACACATGCCACGCGTCCAGCACCAGACCCCTCCAACTGTCCACACACACACACACACACACACACACACACACACACACTTGGAAGCGTGTTTCTCCAAGCCCAAACGGGATCATGGCCTGGTCTAAACTCTCTAATTCCCCCTAATGGGACTGTCATTGAAGGATTAGATTCTTCCAGAACAATGCCCAAGTCCCATGCAGAACCGGTCTGTACTCAGAAATAGAGGAAAGTCCAAGGGTAGACTACGTTCAGGACAGATTGCGTCTGCCTTTAATTTACATAGAATCACATATAGAAAATATACATATTTGTTTCATGTACATGGCGTTGTACATGTACAGTCATGCAGAGGAAATGGCCAAGGGCCAATCTCCACTCTTGGATCGTGTGACACGGTTAGGGTTAAATTTCCCACAAGCAAGGATTGAGGTAGCTGCCAATATGAATCGGGGGAAGGAGAGAGAGGAAGACAGGAATCAGTAAAACTCCTGTGAAAAAGATTCTTCTCTGTGTGAGAGAGAGGTTTTAAATGAAATATAAATGCAAATGGTTCAGTTGAAGCATTTGAATGAAAAATAAGCAGCTATGCAAAAAGCCCCATGCAAAAAGCAGCCCAAAGGGTGAAGTTCATAAAAAAAATGGTGATTCTGGCGTCTCTCCTAGTCAGGTTCCCCAGAGACACTTGGTCAAGTGTGTGTGTGTGTGTGCCCGCGCACGCTGGGCCGTGGTAGATCGTGATGGAGGCCCTCATAGAAATGAACACATCTTCCAACGCTCCTTTGTCTCTCTCTTTCTCTCCCCCCCCCCCCCCCCCCCCAAGGCATGCAGGCAGGCCACATGAAATACAGCCCCCCACACACACACCACTCCCGTCCTTCCGCATAAACAGAAAGAACCATTTGAATTTGCCTTCAGAGCACAGGGGACCCCTCCCCACCCCCCTGTGCCTCCCTCCATCCGTCCTGCCTTCCGTCGCCCCCTCGTTCCATCATGAGGGTGGGTTGGCAGACAGAGAAGAGAGGGGGAGATACCCTGGAGCTCCTGAGGAAGAGAAGTTTGAGTGGAGGGGTTTGGGGTTGGGGGGGGATCAGAAGGAGAGGTGGTGACAAAATTGAAATGGTTGGCGAGCATTTGTGTGTGTGTGTGTGTGTGTGTGATTTGACTTAGATTTCTCCCAGTCATAGGGATGGAACACGTGTCTTTCTAATTCGGGGACGACTAGTTCTCATCTGTCCCCTGTCATGTGCTTTTCTTCTTCTTTAGTTCAAATTGTAGTGTGTTTCTATCCTTGGGAGCAGTTGCTTTGGTGCAGAGCGTAACATGCAAAACACATGTGTCACAGATCTGGCATGATGCGTGTGTGTGTGTGTGTGCGCTTGTGTGTGTTTCGGAGGGCGACGGGTCGTCCGTTGGCAGGAAGGAGTAGGCAGCGAGTGATGTGGCCGGCCCTCTGTCACCAGTGGGGTGGGAGGATGAGAGGAGGGGAGAAGTGTTTAGATTGAAGAGCCTCCATCCTGTTTGCTGCTTCCTCGCTTCTCTCCACCCTGTGTGAGGCAGCTGTCAATCAAGATGGGGAGGGAGATAGGGAGAGGGAGAGAGAGGTGAGATGGTCAGTGAGAGAGCGGGCTGGAATGGGAAAGGGAAGAGAGTGGGGAAGATATTTAAAACAGACAAAGAGAGTCAGCGAGGGGGATTTCCAGTCAAATTCCCGGACATAGTTGCCTGGTGTTTTGAGGGGGCTTTGCAATGGAATCATATCTGACCAGCTCAAGATGGAGATAAAGTGGCATGGGCAGATAGAGGGAGGCAGAAGTGGAGTAGACTGGAGAGGCAGATAAAAAGAAAACACGTTGAGGTTTCACTCGAGTACAAGAAAGCCTTGATCAATCTCTTGTCATTAGGAGAAGGCAGAGCTAAGGAAATGCGAAGACGAGGTCAGACCAGTGTCGCCCTCTAGAGGGCGTGTGTTTGTGTGCGTGTGTGTGTGTGTGTGTGTGTGTGGGTGTTTGTGTTGGTGTGTGTGTGTGTGTAGAGGGGGTTTGTTGATCTCTCTTCCTGGGGAAAGAGAACATCCTGAAAGTGACTCAGTGCCCCTCCACTGTTTACCAAGTGTTGAGCTGTGGACGGACGTTACTCTTCCTTCTCTCACACACACAAGCATGCACACACACACACACCTAAAACCATAAAGCCATTGTGCTTAATACATACACAAAAATCATACAATTATCTTGGCCTCTGCCGTGTGTGTGTGTGTGTGTGTGTGTGTGTAGCCGTCTCTTCCTAAAACTCAGGCATCAGGTGAAAGCGCCTGCTGTTTCCTTGGACTTTTTTTACTGAGTAGAAGGTGGTGTGCGTGTGTGTGTGCATGTGTGTGTGTGGGCGGTGCAGAAGGGGCGGGAGAAACAACGAGAAGTGGGAGGAGCTTATGGCCCCCCTCAACAAGTGAGATGTTGATTCACTCAGTCAGTCAAACAGAAGGCACTCACTGGAGCACACACACACACTCGCTCACACACTCCACTGGCACTGTGGAGTAGCGCTCGGAGCAAAGGGGGAGAGGGAGAGCTGCACCTGTCCCGCACACACACGCTGATTCGCGCACACACACTCACCCAAGGGACAAATCAGACAGCCCTATGTGTGGCTGGGACCAAAGCTTTTCGGTGAGTAGAGTTCTGCTACTGTGTTTTTGAGCTACTTCATGGGGGGGGGTGAACAGGCTTTCTGAATTGTGCTCCATTTTGGCTGATTTGTCAGTTATCTTTTTTTATTTGAATTGTGATTGCTGTTGGCGATGTTTTGTTCAAGGGAATCTCTTGGGACTTTCAGTTTTATTTTAGTTTTATTCACTTGCCGATGTTGTTTGAAACTCATACGTTTGTTATTTAACTTGTTGAAAGGATAGCAGTAAAATCGTAGGAATTTGTGTTGAATGTTAGTTGATTAAGACGTTTTTTATCGGCATATGTTAGACTCTGACTCCATTCCTTGAGTGAAGTTTGGTTCAAGTTAAATTTCATTTCAAGCTGTTGCTTTAAAATGTTTTGCTACGACTGCATGAAATTAGATGTTCATTTAGATTAACAGAAATTGAATACTTTTTTTAGGTAAGTTGCCTAATAAAACAATTATAAAACATCCCCAAAATGTTTTGGGACATTGTAGTGTAGTGTATGTGTTGTAGGAATATACTTACCAAATTGAGAGCTGAATTAATCAGTTGACTTTTGTTATTCTCAGTTTCAATACTATACTTGTTTCACAGATGTCGTACAAAATGAAACCTTACAGCAAAGAACAGATGAAACTTCACAAAGTCACCTCTAAAGTGTAAATTATTTTATTGGCAAGTCAGCACTTGCCAAATTATTTTCCTAAAATGCAGCATATGACGATAAATATTTGAACAAAAAATGTATACAAAAGAAGTTGATCGTAAAATGACTGCCTAGTGAAACTGCAAAGCTGTCTGGTAAATACTTAATTAATATTTGTGGAACCTTGGGACTTGGGGGAAAAAACACAAAATGGATAATAAAACATGTAACGTGAGTTTGAGGTATGACCAAGCTTTAGTACTTATATTTCCGATCTATCGTCAATAGTTTTTGGGATGTCTTTCAATACATGTCAAACCAATAAATTGTGGTTATGGAGAGGTCATAGATACTTTTTTTTCCTTTGTGTGGAAAATAGATGTTTATCCCTTTTGTGAGCATGTGTGTCTGTGTGTGGGATGGTCTTGGGTGGGAATTGTTTGAAGTTTGTTTGTGCTGCTGTGGCCCCCCAAATGGAAAAGTTTGGCGCTCCCTTCCCCAGTCTCCCACATACACACACACACAAACACACACACACACTTGGGATGATTTGCTGGTTCCGCTACTCTGCCACTCGGATTCCAATTTTAGCCCCCGTTCAGACAGACTTCCTTCCTACACCTTCTCCTGTTTGTCCCTTCTAACCCCCTCGGGGAGGAGAGAGGGAGACACAGATAGGGCAGATGGATAAAGAGGAAAAAGCAGGCTAAAGAAGGGCAGAGAGAAAGGGACCAGGAGTGTGAGGAGAGTGTGAGGAGAGTGTGAGGAGAGTGTGAGGAGAGTGTGGAGAGTGTGAGGAGAGTGTAAGGAGAGTGTGAGGAGAGTGTGAGGAGAGTGAGAGGAGAGTGAGAGGAGAGCGAGGAGAAGGGTGAGGATGGACAGAACAACACTTTGTTTCATTTGATGGGAGTGTGGAGAGGGAAATAAAAACAGAAAAACGAAAGATGGGAAGAACGGGGTAGCAAGCCTTGACCCTGTGACCAGACGGCAGCTTGCACAGCTCACGGCAGCAGACTTGAGGGTTGTCTGTCATTGGCCACTCGGTCTATCTGCGCACTCATTGGTCGCTGTCTGCTCAGCCCAACTGTTTGCTCGCTGGGTAATGGGCAGGCCGTGCAATGCTCAGAAGAATTGAGACACGCATTGTAGATGGCAAACGATAACAAAAAATATTCGTCTTTGGACTTCCCGTCCCCTTTTTAGTCCCTGCTTTTAAATGCTTCGAGAATACATGTGTGGAGGGAAACAATGTCCTATCTTTGGTGGCCTCCTACTGTACACACACAAGGTCTGGATAAAACGTCACACACAGCTCAGATAGACAGTCTGCTGACTCAATCTGTATCATAGTAACTCAGCCCTCACTGACTCACACACTGGATAATAAAGTCCTCTCTCTAGTGGCCTCTCTTGCTCTCTGTCATGCTCTTCCCCTCACTTCTGGTTCCTTTTGTCCTTATCTTCGCTATCTCCCTTTCATCTCTTTTATGTGTCTTTCATTCTCCAAATCTGTTTAAATCTTTTATCTGTTTTTTTTTTTTTTTTGTCTGACGCATTCACTGCATCTCTCGCTCTCTCTCTCTCTCTGTGTCCCTTTCAGGCGACCTCTCATAGCTCGGCCATGTTGACTACTGAGGGGGCCCACACCGTTGAACACGACGACGACAAAATGGACAGCGAGCTGCACAGGAACACCGAAAGCGCCACGGACGCCAGATCTAAAATGGCCGCCGCCGACCCCACGATGGAAGAGGCCGACATGATGAGGTGGACGGAGGCAGAGTTCGAGGAGAAGTGCACCTACATTGTCAAAGACACACCCCAGGAGCCGAGTCCAGACAGCGAGGGCCTGACGAGGGCCGAGGCGTCGCTGCCCCGCAATCTGGTGTTCAAACACCCGGAAAGCTCCACAGAGGTGAGCCGAAACACACACACACACACGCGTACACTCTCCGTCCAATAAATACAGACATCCTCTCTCGGCATAACGCATGTATACAATTACAGACATTCGGTTACTTAGACACACACACAGATGCTCATACAATGGCAACCATCTGGAATCCTACTCTCACACTGCCACACAGACAATGTACCCCCCCCCCCCCCCCTCCGCCGCCCCCCCCCCCCCCACAGACACTCACACACACGTGACTCAACACTCGTCATACCGTCAACCCTGAAAAGTTGCAGCCCTAGGGGATATTGTGGTGAAGTGTGTCTCGTTCTCACACACACCGACACACACACACACACAGACATGGTTACAACTGTTTGTAAGCGCTGTCTGAAGGGGATTTACCTTTTTTTGCAGAGGATCGCGCGCACACGCACACACGCACGCCCACTCACTGAGATGTAATGGAAGATTACACAGACTGCATCAAGAGTTGATCTTCCGTACGTCCATGCTATCATAAATCATTATCTCTGCTGTTATCAGAGTGCGATAAAACAATATTGATGTGTGCGTTTGTTCATGTGTTTCTAAGAAGCATCATTTTCATATCCCAATTTAGAGCAGTTGTCTTTATTATCCCCTAGAGGGAGCACTAACATACAATGGGTTGCCAGAGTGGGTAACTTAAACCCTCCAAATGTCAACCATACCAGCATTCACAGCCTCAACCATGATTGGACTGGAAGGCCTTAGACTACCTGAGTCAACTAAAGACGGCTCGTGGCTTTAAGTGACGCAACAATTGTCATCACGATCAGGATGCTGAACTCAGCGTGTGAGCTCTGGGTTGAATGTGGTGTCAGGGGGTCAAGGAATGGTTGCAGTCCATTGTGGTCCTAACCTGATCAAGACCCTGTTTGGTTGAGTTGAATAGATTTTCTAATCATTGGCTGTCTGTGTTTCTTATCATACCAGAGGGGAAAATTGTGCGTGTGCGTTTCCAGTACTACAGTACTTTGTTTACGAGCTGATACAATTTCAGTCAATATTAATCTCCCTTTGACGGAAGCAGGTCACAAAGATAAACTGATAGAGAAACAGAGCAAGAGAGGAAAGAGAGAAAGGTTTGGGAAGAGGGTAATATCCAAAGTGATCAAATGATGTTGACCGTCATTAAGGGGAGCATTGTGAAGTCAGTTAATAGGTTATCCACCAAAACACTTTAATTTGGAGATTTGCTTCCTCCCACGAATAGAAACGGGGATTTCCCAACTCTTAAGGGGAGACGGGGCTGGGCGTGGAAGAGTTTACTTCGGACACGCATGGAGAACCCTTTGGGGAAATCTCTGTCTGCGTGCGGTAGCCTTTAAGTCTGTGTGTGTGTGTGGTGAAGGCGAGAACACGGTTGTGTGTGAGCGTGTCGGCGTACACATGTAGGTTCATCAAGTTTACCACAGACGGGATCTTAGGCTAAACATCTAGGCACGGTAATCCTTCACTCTCAGACAGGCTTGCTTTTAGTATTTTTTTTTATTCCTTTCTTCCTCTCCTTTTTTTCCTCAAAACGTCCTCTTTTTTCAAAATCGCGATTGTCTCAAAGGGAACAAAGGCCTCTTAATATCAGGTGTGGATACCCCCTTGAAGGGGAGAAGTCTTTGGAGGTAATGAGTTGGGTTTGATGTGGCTGGGTGTGTTCGGTGGTTACGAGAGGGGGTGTCAGAATGGGAGGTGGAGGGAGGGGCCACGTGGGCCATTACAGAAAGAAGGCGGCGTTTTGGCTTCATAACCCAGGGGATGCTTTGTGGCATGACCCGATGAACGTTCAAACGGGGACGCTGAACTCTGACCCCCCAAGGCGTCTGAAACAGAGACGCGTCTATTCAAGAGAGCTAGGTGTGTGCCTACACGCGCGCACACACACACACACACGAGCTCGCGGGCGGAATTCAAACGGCAAGTCTACACTGCTGTTTCCCTCACCAGAGCACTAGCCCTCGCACACTCACACAAGTCTACACGGCTGTTTCCCTCACCAGAGCACTAGCCCTCGCACACTCACACAAGTCTACACGGCTGTTTCCCTCACCAGAGCACTAGCCCTCGCACACTCACACAAGTCTACACGGCTGTTTCCCTCACCAGAGCACTAGCCCTCGCACACTCACACAAGTCTACACGGCTGTTTCCCTCACCAGAGCACTAGCCCTCGCACACTCACACAAGTCTACACGGCTGTTTCCCTCACCAGAGCACTAGCCCTCGCACACTCACACAAGTCTACACGGCTGTTTCCCTCACCAGAGCACTAGCCCTCGCACACTCACACAAGTCTACACGGCTGTTTCCCTCACCAGAGCACTAGCCCTCGCACACTCACACAAGTCTACACGGCTGTTTCCCTCACCAGAGCACTAGCCCTCACACACTCACACAAGTTTACACGGCTGTTTCCCTCATCAGAGCACTAGCCCTCGCACACTCACACAAGCCTCTTTTGTTTGTTGATTCAATCATGAAATGATGACTCCTTCCGCCCTCTTCATTGGAGGCCGTTGACGTCCAGGCAGGATGCGATTACGTAAATCAGCCCCCGAACCTCAGACCACCTAAGACCTCTTCGCACACACACACACACACACACACTTTCATAAACACACTTGGCAACACTTTACATTAAGCGTCCAGTAACTACCATGTAAGTACATAGCCATACCAAAAAAATAATTTTAGCAAAAAATATTGTAGCAATTACTATGAAATGACATATAGGTTAAATGGGTTGTATAGGTTATTTATTTTTTATTTTTTTACAAAAGTGTGAGAAGGCTATGGGGGAGGGGTGGAAGGGGTGAGGGGAAGTTGTCAATGGGTATTTGAAGGTTGTGATACCAAAACAAGACGAGCGTTGACATCCAGTCGAGTTTCACTTGTACCCAAGTGAAGTTGTGCCACTAAACCGTAATAAAGTGCATTTACATAGCAGTACCTATGGAACCACTATGCTGTTAGTACAGCTATTACTTTGGAGTTGGGTGGTAGTTCATGTCACCTTAAAGTGCTGCCACACACTTCCATCACTCTTTCTCCCCCTAGGTACACACACACACACACACATGCAAACACACACACGCGCACACACACACTGCTTATCACTCTCTCTTTCTGTATCTGTTCCCAGGTGATTGGAGTGTGCAGCAGAGAGTACATACCCAAAGGAACCCGGTTCGGCCCCCTGGTGGGCCAGTGCTACACTGCAGACAGCGTCTGCAAAGACGCCAACAGGAAGTACTTCTGGCGGGTGAGCATTCTGGCAGGGAGGAGGAGAAGGAGGAGGAGGGGGGGGGGGGGGGCGTTACACAGTCACAGCAGCTTCACTTTCAGTAACAGCGGAACGGCAGAAAAACAATGGAGAGACAAAAATGTCATTTCCTGTTCCACTGGCAGGGTGTGACGTCACTGCAGGGGGTCTCTCGGGGTTCTGAGGAAGTGTGTATGTGTGCGCGTGGTGGTGGGGGGGGTTTCTCTGCGGTGTAGGGTGATCTTTTTTTCTCAGGGTGTGCGCGCAAATATTAGTCTGCAATTCATTCGGCTCTCATACGCAGAGTGACAAAGCAGTCTCTGTTTGTTCCACTCTGTCAACACTGTTACTGGCAATCAATGGTGTTTTGAACTTGTTCCTAGGTTCTAGGCATTTTAAATCTGCTCCATGACTGCATAAGATAGCGGTTCTTATATCAGTAAGAGTGGCACATAAACGTAGTCAAATCTGTACCGGAACACAGGAAGAAAGAGAGAGAGAGAGAAAGGGAGAGGAGTGAGTGATGTCATTTTTACAGTGTGCAAAGAGAAACTACTACATGTCAATGTTCCTGTAAGTGAACACTTCGTACACAAAATCTGTATTCGGCAAGGTGTTCCATTCACCTCCATCGCCTGGGCCACAATAACAAGTCAGAGACGCTTTGGCTTTGAGGTGATGGTGCAATCACCATTATGAGAGAGTCAGCGGGTGAAAGAGAGAGAGAGGGGGAGAGGAGATCAGAATGAGTCAAGTCCTTCAGGACGAGTATAAAGAGAGGAGCCGTCAGTCGATCTCTCTCTGTCTCTCTGTCCGGACTTTGAAGAGGCTGAATGGTGAACTGAGAGAGGGTGAGAGAGGTGAGGGTGGAGAGGGAAAGAGGGATGAATATACTAGATTATCAAAAGAGTTGGGTCAAGATTTGCCTTATGTTTTCTCCGTTTTTATTTTTTATTTTTTAGATCTCACCTTATCAAAATGTCTCCTTTCTCAAACTTGCTCGCCCTGTCACTGACGAGTACGTCACTGGTACTGACTTCTTCCTCCCTCCATTCATCAGATATACTCCGAGGGTGAGTTCCACCACTTTGTGGACGGCCTGGAAGAGGAGCAGTCCAACTGGATGCGCTACGTCAACCCGGCCCACTCGGCCAGCGAGCAGAACCTGGCGGCGTGCCAGAACGGCATGGAGGTCTACTTCTACACGGTGCGGCCCGTTGCCCCTGGCGCTGAGCTCCTGGTGTGGTACTGCCCCGAGTTTGCCCAGCGCCTCCACTACCCGCCCTCTGGAGAGCTGATGATGCAGAAACTCAGTAAGGACTTGGATGGATGGATGGTTGGATGAATTGTTGTGGGCTTTTTTGGCCCTCTTACTGTACTAGGTTGCGCACCTGAGCTTTTCTGGGTAGTCTCACTTACGTATTCATTAGTAATGACTGGGGCCGCTTGACAGAGCAAAAAACCTCCCTGATATACGTGACACATAACGCAAACACCCTTCTGCCTGCTGGCAAGGCTAGAGAGGGGAGGAGAGGGGAGCCTATGAGCTCGGCCACAGTTGTGCGGTGTTTGGTGAGGGTGAGAGTTGGATGAAACCCAAAGCATTCCAACACTACATCAGTATTCATGATTTGCTGTGTGTGTGTGTGCGCGTGTGTGTAAGAGAGAGTTCCTAAGTGTGTTGCTCTTCAGCCACATATTCTTTTGGTGTGCACCCATGTCTCCTTCCTCTGAACATCATCCTGTCATTATCTCTTTCTTCCTATCTTTCTTTCAGACACACACACGCAATCCACCTTTCATCTCTGTCAACACTATCAGTTGTGTGAGAGCGCCAAAACGGCTTCACTGACAGTGTAATTATGCGTGTGTGTGTGTGTGAGAGAGAGAGCGTCAGAGAAAGACACAGAGAGAGAGGATGGACATGATAGTAAGGCTGCAGTGTTACTTAGTTAAAGACACTCTTTCAACATGAAAGCTTGCCCAACCAACCAACTCTAGTCTGTTGCTTAACCAGAATCAAAGGACTGTAGAAAGGTATTTGTGTGTGTGTGGGAGGTGGGGCTCGAAAACTAAAATCATATAAATGCAAATCCAGTTGGGGAAAAAAGCCCTTCTATCCTCGAAGAGATTAGGAGAGGGAGAGAGTGAGAAAAGACAAGGAGACAAAGAGAGCGACAGAGGGGGAGCTGAGGAGTGGAGACGGCCTTCTGCCTCCAGGTGTAGCTGGGATAGTCCTGCTGGAGGTGGGGTGGCTGGGGGCGACGGAGCCCAGTCTTGGTGACTCCAGAGCCCAGGGAGATACACTGCCCCTGGGGCAGAGGGACACAGAGACCCTGGGCCCCCCTGGTGATTACCCCCCCCACACACACACACACCCTTCTCTCTCTCTCTCTCTTTCTCTGTAATTATGTCTCTCGACCCTAAGCCCCAGAGGCCGCTACTGACCTGGGAGTGACTTACTGTAGCTACCTCTCTCTCTCTCTCTCACACACACACACACACACAGACACACCTGTAATTCCACTCAGGTACTTATACCCTTCCTTTTGCCTTTCCTCATTTTCCTCTCTATACAATTCTCTCATCTACACCTCCATTCCTCCCTCTTTTTTCTCTCTCACTCATTTCAGGTTTCCGCTCCCCCAAAGCTTCTCTGTCATAGTGGAACTAGACTCGGGTTTGGAGGTTAGAGAGTGAGTGAGTGAGTGTGTGTGTGTGTGTGTGTGAGAGAGAGAGTGCGTAAGAGTGGAGCTTGTATATGTGAGTCAGCAAGAAAACGGAGATGTGTATGTGAGTCAGCAAGAAGCATCTGGTCCGTTATGACTGAGGCGCATTAGTTTTCCCACTCAGTCTCTTCTGGTTCTCTTGGAGTGTGTCCACATTAAGAAGAGAAGTATGTGCACTGCATTTTCTTTGCCTTCAGGGCCACAGTTCTGGGCACCTGTTTTGCAATACAGCCCTTCTAAACGTTCGAGTGTGTGTGTTGAAACACTCCGCCCTGAAACACCCCACCTGTCCAGCACGCAAGTCGCATACTGTACATTTCAGGGCATTCCAACACACCAACACTCTCTCTTTCCAACTCGCATGAACACACACACAGGCAACCCCATCTGCTAACCGTGTGTGTGTGTGTGTGTGTTTGAGGTGCTGACTGCTTTTTGGCCCTTCTGTCTAATTTATTTGGCTCTCGGAGTGGAGCGAAGGAAGAGGCGGAGAGGAAGAAAGCAACCTCCGTCGTTGACTACTTGAACTTCCTGGCGAAGGGGCCGTGTTGACAGATTGATATCTCCAAGATGGCTGTCCTGTTTGTTTTCTGGATGAGGGGACGAGGGGGAGGACAGGGGAAGAAAGGGAGGAGGGGGAGGGGCTGGAGATATCTGAGGGACGCAGTAGGAGGTGGGGAAGGTGGAGGAGGAGGGGGGGGGAGTAGATACTGATAACCTTATTGTTTACTCACTGCCGCTGCAACACTGCAGTAGGGGTCAGTGTGTTTGTGTGTGTGTGTGTGTGTGTGTGTTCCCTCAGTTCTTCCATGACCCTCCAGTAAAGGTTTGCTGGGCAGTAAATGGGTGGGATTATTGATGTCCACGCTGACACAGATGGAGGTTTAACTGCCGACAACGCGCTTGCTGGAAAAGTAAGGGGCTTTTAGTTATGTTGTGTGAGAAGCCAGCCAGCTCTTGCAGTAATCCCTTCTTTCATCATGTTGAGGTGACCGTAGGTGTGAGTGAGGGAGGAGCAGGAAGGGCTCTGCTTTGACCTTTAACCTGGAGATAATACAACATGTTGAGGAATCATGGGAAGTGATAGTTCTTAAATTCAAATCAGTTTAGGATAGGGTCATGTTTTGTAAAAGTATTTTCAGGGTTATTCTGAAGACTTCTGCTTGTGTGTGTGTGTGTGTGTGTGTGCGCATGTTTGTCATCTTCCAGAGGAAGAGTAAACAATTTCAAACAAAGCATTCTCACTGTGCCCCAGTCCTGCCAGGAGGTGTGTGTGTGTGTGTGTGTGTGTGTGTGTGTGTGTGTGTGTGTGTGTGTGTGTGTGTGTGTTAAAGGCCAAGTTGAGGCCAAACTTGGAAGAGGATCTATCTATTAGCAGGAAACTTTCAATCAGACCTGCCTACCCCCATTTGGATTTTATCTTGATTTTTATCTGCTGCCTCCCAGCCCCCTCCCACACACACACACATTGCCCAGAGGCAGCTGTTACGCCTCACTTCCTGTCTTTTGCAAAGCCCCCCACCGATCGTTCATCAAACCTGTCTCCCTAATTGAACCACTGGGTTACTTACTGTGTTTCTCAAGTGCCCCACCTCTTCCCGACCCCCAACGCCCACCCTGAACACAAGCACATTTAAGTGTCTTCCGTTTCGGGACCCATTTTCTCCAGACTTTCGATCAACTGACTTTTGAAAACCTTTGACTGACTGTCTCTCCCTCCCTTCTCCCTCCTACAGAGCAGAGTCTACTGGAGGCCAAGCAGCAGGCCAGCGAGGAACGCATCGTCAGCAGCACCACCCAGACACCCACCCCCACCCCGGTCAAGAGGGAGCACAGCGTGTCCTCCATCCTCCGAGGCACCACGTCCTCCTCCACCAACAAGAGGGAGCCCAGTCGGCCCCTGGCCACACGGCCGCGCTGCTCTGACAGCCCTGAGAGGCCCCTGTACCCCCGGCCCCTCTACCCGCCCCTGCGGCCTCACCCCCACATGGCCGAGGACTTCCTCAGCCTCAAGACCAGCCCCGTTCAGTACGGCTACCCGGCCACCCGTTCCCCCGGCAACCAGTCGTCGGCCACGCCCAGCCCGTCGGCGAGGAGTAGCCCGGAGAGCAGCCCCCAAAGAAGCCCCGCCGGCCCCCAGCACGCAGCCCCGCCCTCTGGTTTCTACCCCCGAGGTCTGGGGCCCTACCCCGGCTACGCGCCACCTGCCGCCCCCCTGTCCTCGCCGTTCTATCCCCAAGGCCATCACTACCCCCGCTACCTCCTGCCTCCTCACTACCCGCTGCCTGGCGGCGGCGTTCCCGCCGTGGGGGGCATGTTCCCTCGCATGTACCCGCTCTACAGCAACCTGCTGCCCCCACACATCCCCCTGCTCCCCTCCGACGCCGCCTCCAGACGCTTCCTCATGCCCGACTCCATCCATCCTTCCTCGGTCTCCGTCCCCAGGGACTTCCTCCTCCCCGCCCCCACCAGTGCCTTCTCGGCCGCCACCTCCCTGAAGGACAAGGCCGGCCCCCACCACCCTTACCCGGGTCACGGGGCCCCACACAGGCACCCTCACGCCCCCTCCAGTGGGTCCCCCACAGCGGGTACCTCGCCCCCCAGCGAGAGGGTGCCCACCAAGCCTACCTCAACCTCAGCCTTGCTGGGCAGCGCCAGCAGCAGGTCGGAGGAGGAAGCCATGAACCTGAGCAAGATGAAGCGTGGAGGCAGTGGCTCCGCGGGCTACAAGACACTTCCCTACCCGCTCAAGAAGCAGAACGGCAAGATCAAGTACGAGTGCAACGTCTGCAGCAAGACCTTCGGACAGCTCTCCAACCTCAAGGTGAGACTCGGACGCCGCCATTTTGTTCTGTGCTAAACCAGTAATTTGATCGATGTCTTAAGAAAATTATCAAGAAATCTTGTTTCCGGGCCTATTTTAGTAATTAAACGTGTATTTTCTTCTGGCATCTAGGTCCACTTGCGTGTCCACAGTGGCGAGCGGCCCTTCAAATGTCAGACGTGCAACAAAGGTTTCACCCAGTTGGCCCACCTGCAGAAACACTTCCTTGTCCACACCGGAGAGAAGCCCCACGAGTGCACGGTAAGGCTAACGCTAATGCTACGCTAGTTGTTGATGTTATGCGTAAGAATACTGAGTCACCTTGATTATGTTATGCTACTTCCAGATGATTCATGTAGAAGCTAGCTACTTGCCAGCTACCAATCCATACATTGTCAATGCAACACACTTTTTACCGGACAACCGCTAACCCATCTCCCGTGCCCTCCTCCCCAGGTGTGTCACAAGCGCTTCAGTAGCACCAGCAACCTGAAGACCCACCTGCGCCTCCACTCTGGAGAGAAACCCTACCAGTGCAAGCTGTGCCCGGCCAAGTTCACCCAGTTTGTCCACCTCAAGTTGCACAAGCGCCTGCACTCCCGCGAGCGCCCCCACAAGTGCTCCCACTGCCACCGCCACTACGTTCACCTGTGCAGCCTGCGGCTCCACCTCAAGGGCTTCTGCCTGGCCGCCAGCTCCCCCTCAGGCAGCTCCGCCATGGGGCCCTCCACCCTGAGGCTCGGCAGCTCCCTGGACGAGCTCCAACGGGCCAACGAGGAGATCGAGCGCTTCGACATGAGCGAGCATGCAGAGAGGCTGGACCAGCTGCAGGGAGGCGTGGAAATGGATGCCGTTCTGGAGAAACAGATCCTGGGCATGCTGTGGAGGGAGATGGACCTGAAAGTCTCCCCTTACCATCCCCACCACAAGGGGATTCCTAGCGAGCTCCTATCCGCCAGTTACGGCCTGTATGAGTCAGCAAACGAGACGTCGGTCATCAAAATGTGTCGGAGCAGTCCTCCTCCGTTGCTTCCGGCCAACGTCACGGTCAAGCAAGAGTCGGAGGAACACGCTTAACCCCTTCGATGATGAACCGGCTTCAGACTGTATAGCTCAGAGAACTGGGTTGCCCGGAGCAACAGGTGTAAATATCCGATTTCTCGGTTTTCATTGGTGGTAAAATTGGGATGAAAATGCGTTTTCAACCTATCAGGGACTTATGTACTCAGGGCTTAAACATGATACTGTCCCCCAGACCACTTAACAGTTCCAGAGTGTCCTACACTTATTACAAAAGACAATCATCTGTCCTGGATTTCATGTTGTTGTTGTTGTTGTTATTATTATTATTATTATTATTATTGATATCTATGTAGTTATTTGTCGTCCATTTTTTTTGGATCAGTTTATTATTATATAATCTTCTTAATTTATTTATACAAATTTTGGTCTTCTCTGATAGCAATATGTGGAAGTGATGTTTACAGTGACTGGGTAATTCATTGTATCTGACTGTTGACTGTTTTTTTTTTCTATTTCTCTCTGCGGCCATTTCTGTGTAGATACTTTTTCTCTTCACCGGTAGGCCTATCTGTCCTGTGAGACTGAAACCTCGGACCTGTAGCGTGACAGTGTCCATTTTCAGGGTTGTGTATAAAAAAAAAACTAAAAAAACAATACTGCAGGTATAAAAAGGGTCAAAGGTAGTTTGGAGAGACCTTGTACTTTTGTTTTGCCAAAGGTTGCCACATTAGCTGTTTGATAAGAAAGAGCTTTATTTGACCTTTTCAGCTTTCCAGAAGACTTCCCTTTGTCCACATTCGTGCTGACCTCTCCACTTAATTTAAATGAGAAAAAGGGCATTTTTGTATATTTTCAACAACAGTTACCTCAGTGTATGTACGTGTGCATGTGTGCGTGTCTGTGAATGGATGTGTGCGGGTTGGTACGACTGACTGGAGTGTGTGTGTGCTGGTGTATGTTCAGAGAGTAATCTGAAGGCGGGTGTATTCTATTTATTGCTTTTGCTACTTGAAAAAGAAAACCAAAATGAACTGGAGTGCAAGCTCCCCAAATGGTCCAAAGGACTGCAAAGTCTGTTCGAGATGTAGCACATATAAGACTGGGAACTTCAACTACTATCAAAACCTTAAAGAAGACATGTACGCTAACTGCAACAGTGTATTCAAATGGGGATTCGAGAAGCTACAAACCAAAGTTCACTTGGCTTTAATTTGTTCACACACACAAAAAAGAGAGACTGAAAGAATGGGAAACAAAGATAACTGTATGTGTATCTGATGAAGTGTTAGCTCTTTAGCTATGGTCTTGTTTTATAGGTTTTTTTGTTTGTTTTTTTATGGAAAAGAATGGACTCTGGATCTCTCCTTGTTTGTGAATGGCACAGACCAAAGCACCTCGGCCTTCTTATGCACTGGCCCTTCCCCTTAAATACTTCTGCGCCGGTGCTTGCTCCTCTCATATCTACATCGTTTGATTGTTCCGTATTGGCTTTAAGACTGTGTTCTGTATGTCTCCACGGTAACTGTGACCCGAGGCAAGTGGTCTGGAAACAGTTCCACATCAGTCCCTTCCATCTCTTCTCTTTTTCCCCCCTCCCCCTATGTCTCCCTCTCTCTCTCTATCTCTCTCTCTCTCTCTGTCCATACCTGAAGTATGACCAAAGCCTTCTCTTTGATCAGCAGCTTTAAACTCTTGAGGAGAAAACTAAGGAAACTAATTGACTGTCTCTGTTTACATTCTGGTTTACATCATTTATTTATGTGCAAAAATGTCCAAATGTAAATTATGATATAAATGTTCACTGTTCTAATCTGACTTTTGGTTGTGGGTGTTTTTATTTGATGCCATCTGATGATTATCTGAAATAAGGGCTTCCTTATCAAGTATTAGGGAAAGCTGGCTTTAGGTGAACCTACTGTAGCAGCACAAGAGAACACCTGAGCAGTACAGTCATTTTACCATTGTGCCTTTACCTTTACCTAGGAAAGCGTTTAGCTACCGAGTCTCAATTCCTGATTTTGTGACACTGAATATTTTACAGATTTAGGAAAACATGGGTAGCTCACAAAAAACAGCCACTTTGGTTAAGAGCTATCAAGCTTTATGTCCATTTCCGTGCCATGCTAAGCTTAAAGACAGGAACAGGAAATAGCAGTTCATTTGGAGCACATCCCCTTGCCCTATGGCTATAGTAACTGAGGTCTGTATTTTACCCCCCCACCCTCCCCAGTCTACCCTGCACCATTTACTCATGAGACTGGTGCCACTCCACTTTTTGAGAACAGACAGACAAGGTTCAGTCACGCCAACAGTGCATTTCTGAAAAGGTGTGTTTAACCTTTTTGCATTTGATTAAAATACAGTTTTGTATAATTAGATTTAAAAAATGCAATGGTGACCAAGCAAGATTTTGATTGGATTCAGCCCCCCCTTAAAGTGATAAACTTTAAGGGGTGAACTATTAACATCCAAGGATGTAATTTCCTTGAGGCTGACATCCGCTGCAGGATCAAAATGTCCTAACTCAACTGATGTCACCGTCAGTTACAACGGTTTGATAATCAAAGCTTGACTAGAGTGTAGGCTGATGGTATTGCTACATTAATAATTTATGAATCATTCCTGACCAGATTTGTATTCAAAAACACATTTGGGAGAAACTTTGACGGCTTTCTTAAATTAGCTTAAAAGTTACTAAGCTTTCCTTGTCAAAACGAAAAACTCGGTCTTGGTCCTCTTCTGACTAAACAATTTTAATTTGAGCGTAGCATGATTCTTCTACGCTTCCAACATCGTAGTATTAGTATGAGGGAAACTTTTCTCTCAAACGTTGACACAGCAAGTTCCACTTTCTGAGCTTGTGTTCGTAACCATGTCACATCTGAACACACCGTGCTTTTCTCACAAGAGGGGGAGGAAACGGCCAACCTTACACCTACCAAGAGACCTCACAATGAAACCAGGTACCTTTGTATGTTTTACCGTAGAAATTCAAATAAATGTACATTAGAGGGAGGACAGTTGTATTGTAATCCTTTTGTCAACATGATCACTGATTATTTTCATGTGGAAAGACGGCAAATCATTTGTTCTTTCCTAGCTAGGGCTTTAGGCCTGCCTATACATTACATTACATTTATTCATTTAGCAGACGCTTTTTGATACATGAGGTATTCTTGAGTTATAGTTGGCATGCCTCATAAAATGTAGCGGGTCTGGACATTACACACATGCAAACTTTTAGCATTACACACCCAGTCTTAACCACAATAAATAAAACATCAGCATTGTTGTAGACAACACACACAGACGGATAGTGCATGAACTACTCTCCCTGGCTGATGCAATCCTTGATGATGCTTCAGGGACTATGACATTGTGCAAAACAGGAGGTGGGCTCATTTTGTCAAATTGGGATATTTTATTGGATTTTTGTTGTTGTTGCGTTTTACATGGGTCACAAGGAGAATCATTCAAAACACACACACACACATACACACGTACACACCACCTAATCTGATTTCCTCAAACCTATCGTTATCCCATCCCATGACAGGAAGTACAACCCCTTTTTGGCTATGCAAAGGGAAACCAGATGACAACCATGGTTGAGAGAAAGACATGGATAAGGACCAGAACGTGATGACCGGTTCATATGGACCGCAGGAGAAATGATGTACAACAGTACCGTCGGCCTATTGGTCCATACAACATGTGCGTAAAGTGTCTCACAGCTGTGGGGCAATACAGACTGCGGTCAGAGATTAAAGGAAAAAGGAAGAGGATTGAAGCTCATCTGTCCCAATGAGGCTGGCGGCTGAACCAAAATGGCTGCCGGGACTTTCTGCTGAGTCACTTACAGCCATGTGTGGGTGTGTGTGTGTGTGTGCGTCTATGTTCTTATCTTTTCTAAACACCGGAATAACGCAACTTCGGCAATGTTGTCAAACAGTTATGACTGCACTGAAAACCATAGAGAATTTTATACTAAATTTGTCGTCTGAAAGGTGAAGCCTAATTGATTTTCTTTAGGTGAATTCGGTGCCACGGCTGTTGAACACATCTCAACGGGAGATTTTCAGATTTGTAACAGAGAGCACTAGTCCATTCTTCTTTGGCTGTTGGTTACCATGTTGGAGCTGAAAGCGTGGCTGCCGAACACTGTCCTTTTTGTGACTTTTCCGCAAAACTGGCCAGTTGCGTTCTTCTCCATGTTGTCACTGCCCTCACCAGATGACACAATGAGATTGTCAGCGAGTGGAGAACCGAGAGCAATTAGTGTTCTGCTGTGTGAATTTACGAGCCACATGTGAGGACTCCGTTTATAAATGATTATGACCCTCCTTTACTTCCTGCCGACAAACACTCCTACTTCGCGTCCCTTCATCCTCACTCAATCAAACACTGTATGTGACACACATGCTCGATCACACACACACTTCCATTCCAACCCCCCCCTAATCCCTGTATCCAGTGTACATACACTCAAACGCACAAGCACACACTCATTCTAACACATTTTCCACGTGCCATATGGGAAATGGTCTCTCATCAACCACATCACACGCACACATGAGAACAATAACTGACATCAGTGAGACAGATTATGTATTATGTGTGAATGTAACCATGAGAGGCCGGGTTTAATGTTGAAAGTATTCAAGTGGATGAGTGTGTGTGTGTGTGTGTTGTGAGAGCATGCAATGTGCGCTGTCGCACAACAGAGGAGTTGGAAAAACACGTCCTATTTTGAGCAGCCAAGACATACTCAGGTCTGATGCAAACATTTGCCCCACTGCTTTTACTTAACTGACAGGATTACATGAGGAAGATTCTGTTACAAAATGGCCACCTAAAATAGCAGGAATGACTCAACATGCCCTATTCTCGTTTCTCAGGAACGAGAATTCTCAGAGATTTGCTAGATAAGTCCCATGTCTCAAGTCTAACAAGGTTGCTTTCTGAACACATCTGCCTGTGTGTAAATATGTGAATATTCTGTGTCTCCGTATGGCTAATGGCTTTCTTGTTGCATACACACACACATCAAGGAAGAGAGAACAAGAAAGAAATAGACCTCGACTAACTATAAAGTTCTGAAGTGACTCTCTCACTGGCACCTGCTTATTAGGGGCCAAGGTCAAGGAAAGGTTAGTGCCCTCTGTGTGACAGAGGGAGAAGTGGTGGGGGTGTGAGGTGACTGGAAATGAGAGTGCACCTCCAGGAATGAGTGCACATGGCCTTTCTAGGTGTGCCCCTGGCAAATAGTGTTTGCAGTTTGTTTGAATGAGAGATAAGGAGAGAGTGTTTTACTAAAATTTGGGAGGCGACATTGTTTTGTTGTCAGTGGAAGGAGTTGCTCTGAGAGGGGAGGGGTTGATTGTGCTGTGAGGACAGTTACCTCCAGTCACCTCGTATAACTTCACAAGGCAGAGTCCTGCGTGTCTATTTAACTGGCAAATCTACATCCCCACAAGAGAACGAGCAAGGAAGAGAGAGAAAAGCAGGTGAGCGGAGGACAAAGAGCGTAGCGGTTTTGCCGGCATCACAACAACCGTTTTAAAATCAGTTTAAGAATTTTTATAATTTATATTAACAGTGAATAAAAGTGAAGGAGGGAAGAGAGAGGGAGCAAATAGGAGAGTGACAGCGAGTAAGGGGAACTCTGTCCTTTTGGTAATGATACAAACTTCAAAGCCGTTTGCTAATTAAAAAGAGGCCAAACTCCCAACCCTCTGAAGACAAAGAGCAGGAGACGCGCTGGGCTGTTAGTAAATTATCCGTCCGACTAGTCACACAGGAACTGACTGTTCAGAATGTTCTGTTTTGACTTCCATGACGTTTCTTCTTGATATTTCTAGTGACAGCATGGTTGTGCAAAGCCCAACAGCCAGCAACTATAAAACATTTTCAGATTTTTGTATTTTTTTATTCAATGTTAATGCCACACAAAAACAAAACGTTCATAGCTTTGTGCAGACATAATTACAGTAAGTAGCAAAATACAGAAAAAGCAAGCCACAAAATATAGTTCATTTCGAGAATTCGAGATCAAAATATGAAACGGGGGGGAAAAGCACATTTGTGTTTGCTGCCTGGTTGACAGCAGAGAGCGCTGGCGAGGACTGGGTCAGATCCATGTGACTGAACCGCTCCTGGTTTGCTGTCCTCAGCATTACGACACGAGCCAGGAGAGACCAGGAAGGGCAGGTGGAAAAAAAGAATAACTACATAATGGGAATTCCCAAAAAATTTATACATAGATAAAGGAAAGTGTGTGTGTGTGCGATGGCTTCTTCGTCTCGTTGCTAAGGGAGACCTAACACAGCAACACTTGAGCCTCGTCATCCCTTGGCATCACAGCAGGGAAACGAGCGCAGGCGTGGGTGTGTGTGTTTGTTTGTTGAAGATGGAAACTGCAGCATTTGTAAACAAGCTTCCAGATGTAGACGTTAAGTGAGGAGAACAGAATTTGACCCCCAGCGGCTTTTTGGGGAGAAAAAGCCTCTCCCTCTCTCCCTCTCTCCCTCTCTCCCTCTCTCCCTCTCTCCCTCTCTCCCTCTCTCTCTCTCTCTCTCTCTCTCTCTCTCTCTCTCTCTCTCTCTCTCTCTCTCTCTCTCTCTCTCTCTCTCTCTCTCTCTCTCTCTCTCTCTCTCTCTCTCTCTCTCTCTCTCTCTCTCTCTCTCTCTCTCTCTCTCTCTCTCTCCCCTTCTCCTTCCCTCTGCCTCCCTCCTTCTCCACCTCCCTGGGCGATGGGCGAGGAATGAGGGGAATACAACTCATAGATTCCTCTAAATCGCTAATCATTCTCACGTGGGATCTGGCATCATCTGGTGTCTGATGGCCTGTGACTGCTCTCCCCCACAACCCCGTAACGTGTTAAACACGAACAAATGTGTGAGTGTGTCAGAGAGACTGCCTCTGTGAGCGTGGTTTGGTGGAATCTGGCAGGCGATGACTAGGAATAGTTTTTTTTTGTATAGCTAGAGGGAACTGTGGGAGTTTTGGGGGCCAGTGTCGATTGGGTAATGGATAGGTGTGCGGTTTCGCAGAATCCGGTACAAATCACTTTGTCGGTAAGTTTGTTGTTATGGTAATACACTTCCTGGGGATGGTGGGACCCAACCAATTATCGTCACACCAAGGTAGAGGTCATACCCCATGGCATGCTAAGTGACCAGCTGACCTATGACCTCTGGTCACCACCTTAACCCCGACAGGGGTCAAGAAGATGCTGCTGCATGACCAGTGGGGATGAACCAACCGGACAACCATAGCAACAACATCGCTGACCTGGGCAAAGAGAACGCCAGGCTGGTGACGGGTGAACAAACTGATCTCAATGAGGTCACAGAAAGACAGGGATCGAGTGAGAGAGAAGCTGGCCAAGGGACGTGCAAGGCCCTGAGCTTTCCGATCCAAAATGGCCGCCCCGTGAGCCGCGAGGCCGGTAAACTGTGCGAGAAACGTAACGGGAGATCTAAGGACCAGCCGCGCTCTGACACATCCACACAGTATGCTCTGCGTAACCAGAGACGGGTTCCTAACAGACAGTTGGGAATTCCCATAAAGACGGGCTGTGTCAGAAAGGCGGCACACGGTAGTGAACCACTCTGGAGTTCAACAGCTCATGTCTGGCATGCGAGAAACACTGACACACACACACACACACTGCACCAACTGCAATACCTCCACATGATCACCGAGCTCTGACTCGACATCATAAAGCCACCACCCTATCATCCTCGGCGCTGGGGGAGAGGGGGCGTGTCAGACACCAGGAAGTCTGTGTAGGGCTGGGACGATGCGTGATGTAACCACGACCGGCCCTCCCTCACAGGTCTTTAACACCAGCATGCCTACACACACACACACTCCAAATTACAGGCCTGGCTCCCGGTATGAGAAGAAAAAGACAGACAGGATTCCATTCGAACTTTTCACACCTTCGTAAGCCCCCCTTCATGCCCCTCAGGGGGTCTATAAATGATGTCTCTAATTACTGAACATCCACATGCACGTACACACACACACACACATCCCACCCCAAGGCTTGGCAGAGAGGAGATGGTGAGTTTAGTGGCCTCGTTAGCAGCGGGAGGAATGCTAACAGGCCATTAGAAAAGAGATGAGAGAGTATTGGCAGTAAATGACGAGAGAGAGAGAGAGAAAGATAAAGAGACAGAGATAAAAAAGGCAAGGTAACATTGCTGGGGTTCGGGAAGTGAAATCATGGTTTGCACTACTGCCGCATGTAACACAAGCATGTAAACTCTGTGGGGGGGGGGGGGGGGGGGGGGGGTTCAATGCATGTCCAGCCGTTTCTGCACATGACCCAGGTGGCCGAGAGAGCCTGCGGGCCTCATCTGTCTAAAACGGAGGAAAGGAGAAGTGAGACTAGCAGATCCCCCCCCCCTCTCTCTTGTCTGTTAGGGTCTTCTTCTCCATTCAGGAAAGTGAGTCCTCCCTCGTCCCCCAAACTAAGAAAGGAAGAAGAGAGAGGAAAAGAGGGGGAGAAAGATTCTCTCCGACCGGACCTCCTTTCGTTCGGTCGAGACTCCGCGCCGAGACTTCAATGTCGCATGTTGATGAGGTCACGCACATTTTGGCGCGACCCCCGCTTACATGATCTGCCCTCTGCAGCTTTCTCCCCCCCCGCCCCACCCCACCTCCAGCCCCCCGCCCCCCTCTCGCTCCAAAAGAGTTCATTTGTAGATCCTCCCCTTCCCGGGGCCCAGGGTGGGGTGGGCGTGGGATGGGGGGCTGGTGGGGGATGGCTGGCCAGTTGGCGGGCTCTCAGTCGCTGGGTGCGGGGATGACGCAGATGTGGAGGAAGTTGTCCGGGTGGCTGAGGTGTTCGCTCAGCCACTGCAACGGGGTCTCCAGCAGGGGCTCGATGCCGTGGACCACCACCTGATACCGCTTGGGCTCGTCTGCAGAGAGAGAGAGAGACACAGAGAGAGAGAGAGACTACATAACAGCTCATATCTGTACAGGTTTGCACAAGAAAGTTATTCATTTCTGTACTTCCGTCTAATATTCATAGACTCAGTGTGTGTGTGTGTGTGTGTGTGGGTTCACGTGGGCGTGCTTAACGACAGAGTTCATTCGCGTCTGTGTGTGTTACTGTTAGGTAACTGCCGGGGCGTGTGTTTAAGTCGGCCTTCTCACCCCGGCCTGACCGAGGCCTGTGGGGCTTGCGACAGACAGATCGATCAATCACAGTGATCAGGTCTGACCCCTCAGCGGCCCCAGGGGTCAGAGAGACACAGGGGTCAACGGACGATGACTGATGACACTCTCAGCGAGGATGTCTGCATCTGTTTGCTGAGTAGTGTGAGTTTGAGCGATACCCTTTAGTAGGGTGAACTACTTTATTAGTTCTTCCACTAAGGAGCAGAACTGAAGTGTCTGTATCTCGTGTGTTGGGAGAGGGTGGTAACTCTCTGTGTGTGTGTGTGAAACAAAATAAAAATAACATTTAGTTGTTTCAATGATGAGGTCCCATGTGTCAGCATGTTACTGGTGTCTCAGTATCTGAACCCCTCTGATATGACGTGGCAAAATGCCACAACCCCAGAGGTCAAAGGGCTCCGAGTGGGAGCGGTTACTGTCGGTTTGAGAAATGACACTCACTGACAGACACTGACCGTTTTATCCCAATTGCGCAAACGAAGACCTATGCCTTGCAGCCGACACGTAATATCAGAACTACCGTTTAACTGACATCCTCGGTCCCAGAGACGGGAGGGCGCCACACCCGGTAGCTACAAACTGTCTAGCATCTCCAAAGCAGACGTTTGTGACTTCAGAACTCCTTATGAGCAACCGTTCCTTTAAAATATAAACACCTGTAATACTGTATGTACGAGTACATATGCATACATATATTGTTATATACACATATTACATCAGTGTGTGTGTAAATATAATATATATATATATATATTCATTATGTTGGTCTTTTAAACTAATATACATGTGTGCCTGTATGTACTGCATGCATATATACATGTGTGTGTATATTTATTTTGCACGCCATTTAAGCCTATTTCTGCCATGCTGTTATGCTATAAGTAAACTAACTGCTCCATTGTGTGCCAGTACAAACGGGCATCCACAGTGCAGCTATAATGATCGACTGACACGATGCAATTCATATTGTGACCACACTTCTTCACTCTCTCCCTTCCCTTCCATGCAGACCAGCAGGCAGCTGGGCGGAGGGTTCCTAGAAGTCTCCGCCCTCCCAGGGCCGTGGGAGGAGGCGGGCGTGGGTGGGAGGAGAAAGAGAGAGGTGGGGTGGGACAGCCCCTTGCTCTCATTATGACAGCAAAGACATTTTCATCCAGCGGATACAAATACTATCTTTCAGCGCGTGCGCTCGTACAGTTCTAACACAGGAGAACGTTGTTGTTCCGGGGGACACACACACTCTCTCTCTCGTATGTTACTGTTTGGTCAGACTAGGGATGGAGGCTCAGGTGATTCATCTGTGGAGCTGGTTTGAAGGGTTATGAAAATATGTCATAATGGAAGGATTTCAACCACGAGACAGAGAGTGAGAGTGAAAAGAGAGAGAGACAGAGAGAGAGCGAGCGGATCAGGAAAGAGAGAGAGAGAGAGCGAGAGAGAATGAAAAGAAGGAAAAAAAGAGAGAGGGAGGGAGGGGATGAGGAAAGAGAGAGAGAGGAATGGCAGACTTATAGAGGTGTTTTCCCATCTGAAACACAGTTCTAATCACTGCCATGCACACCAACACAATTCCAAAATAAACCCCAAAATGATATATATACACATGTCCCGAATCATGTCCATGAGACATCTGCAAACAACAAACATGGGCAAAAATCCCAATCATTGTTTGCATGGACACACACACACAAACACCCCCCACACCCTCTGTGGCTGAGTCTTGCACCATTAGTAGGATGTCTTGTCACTTAGGCATACCCAACCCTCATTGAACAGGATCACACCAGCCAACAGCAAGACTGTTGTATTGGACTAGCTAACCAGCACACAGACACATACCACAGGCTCGACACTAATCTGTATCGCCAATAACCTTCAACACATTCCGCAGGTAAAGAAGACCAGTTTAGCTCCAAGACTTCTACGGGTAAACGTTTGAGATTTTGTTTTCGAGCAGTCTTTGGGCAACACATATTAAAAACACAAACATAAAAAAATACCCTTACTGGAAATCTGTCATTAACCCTTCTCGATTCCACATCAAGCAACACCTCACACACCCCAACACCCACGGTCCTCCATTCAAAGCCACCACAGAAACTCTGGCCACCCCCGGCCTGTTTGATGAGCAGAGAGGGGTGTATGGCGTAGGAAAAGCAGCCCTAGGTTTTCTTCAACACCGTGGGCCGTACCATGAATAGGTTATAACGGGGGGGGGGTGGGGGGTGACGCGTGGGTCTGTCTCTCAGGGGATTTCTGCCTTTACTATTCATTTTAAATACCACCAAGAAACTTGGTTTCCTTCATCCAATCCGCAACCGAAAGAGGACCCTGCGAGGGGGAAATTTGCGGAAGGCTCCCGGATTGAGAAACAAACTCGTGTTTCCAAAACAAGCGTTCCGGAGAGCAGGAATCCACCCCTACGAGGCCTGCGTCATGCCAGGGTCCGTTTCCATCACCCCTGGCCGTGTTTCTCCCTGAACAGACACAGCCGTACCATGTTCGACACACACGCACACACACACACCTGGGACCAAACAAAAACCGCACCAGGGCTACGGTAGACGTCACAGCTGACCGCTAATCACAATAACATGTTGACGCCCGGCTTCCAACGTGGGCCCCGAGCGCAACTCAGACCCGATACTGCACGACTCATCTGAAGAGTTGTCCATTCGTCGAGCAGGGGAATCCCCTGTTCGAGTAACTCTTGCTTGCTTCGATTAGAGCTCGAGTTTGGAGGTTCACACGGTTCCTCAGGGGTCATTGACGTGCCGCTAGACAAAACTGGAGGAGTCTGTTTAAAGAGAGCTGGCCTTTGATCTTGTGAAGCATCACAGGGAGGAGTATGGGGAGCATTCTTGTCCGATGGGTCCATGATGCTGGGGGGTGGGGGGTGGGGGGGGGTCTCCCGACAACTCTGCCGGGAAACAATGCTACCATCATGGCGCTTCAATAGACCTCGACCGCCGCTAATCCAAAACACGCCGCCATAATCCCCGCCCTATCGCTGACTCTCATCTACCACGCGAGGAAGAGAGGGAAACCAAACAAACGACCGGAGACAAAGCGGCACTTTCGCCTTCATCGTGCGGCCCTGCTCCCCAAAACACGGTACGGTGCGGGGACAAACAGAAAACGTGGAGGGCAACAGCAGGGGTGAGAACAGAGAGAGAGTGCGAGGGATGCCCGAGGGAGGAGAAAAGAGAGAGATTAAGAGTTCAGCCATGCAGGTGGGGATCCTGCGGGCGGTCTGTTCCTCAGGTCCATTGTCATCTTATCTGCTTCCTTTACACACCCCCACCCCCCGCGCCAGACGCTACCTGTTTAGGCTGGCTCCCTCCCCCCTTCTTTCTTCCATTCTATCCTCCCCTCAGTCACTCGGTCTACGTTCTCTCCACCCTTCTCCACTTTTATCTCCGAAAGGCAATCTTCCACATTCCTCCTCGACCTGTGTAAATAAAATAACCTGAAAGGTGTCTTTTCTTTGCAGACATCCTGAAGGGAACAGAGGATCCCTTTGAGGATGCAGGAAAACACGGCTGCCTTAGTTATTCGTGGCAAATGAGGTTAAAAAGTATGGCATTGGATGGTGAATGCGGTAATGGCAGTGTCATGAGAGTCGCAGTGTGTGAACGTGTGACTGTGTATATGTGTGTGTGTGTGTGTGTACGTACCATCGTGAGATATGGCTGTGGGATACACCCCCTTCAGCAGATCCCCCAGCGTGTGTGTGTGGCCATCAGGTGAAACAGGGCGAAACAGCTTCTGAATGAATGGTCTGTCACTCATTGTCTACACAGAAGCAGAACACACAAACATGTTAGAACGATCCCAAAATGTCCGGATCCTATTTTCAGGTTAGTATGAGGGAAAAGTGAGAGGTTTTGTGTGAGGATAATACTCGAGAGTCAACACAAGTAAAGCAGCATGCAACCAAAGGGGCTGAAAAGTGATGAATAGTGTCTGGATTGCAATATGGAGGATTTTCATAATCGGCCCGAAATATGTGAGAGAAAAAACGTTAACCCCCATGTTTGATGCCTGTAAGCCTATAATGTATCTGTTGGCAGAGTAGAAGGGCCGACTCCTTTCCCTCTCTTCTTTATTGGGCCAGTGTCAGATTAATTTGATTATGCCTAATAAATGTGGGGTTTCAATGGATGGAGCTTTTAAAACTTGAGTTTGAGCACACCAGAGCAGCATGCTGGTCAGCTCCAGGCTTCACCGTCACCGTTGGCACAAGTCATCATAAATATATCAGTACAGCGAGATACAAAACCCCTAGCCTTGGAGGTGACAAATGGCGAGTCTGACATATAATAGGAACTAATCATGGTCCTGTGAAAAGGAAACCGGCGACGAGATAGCTCGAGTAACGGAGCTGTAACTAAAACCGTCGTGCGCCAGGTAGGGAAGGTGGCTCAAAAGGCGCGAAGATCGTTCTCAGATTACCAGAAAGAGTGACTCACTCCCAGGAAGCGCGGGTTTCGTGCGGGATTATCTAGAAAGCCGGAGCGGAGAGAGTGCGATAAGTGACAGCTACTTCGTTGCATATTTAAAACCGCTGTTAATAATTGATACAGGTACCATACAAAGAGGGGGCCACTGATCCAAGGAGAGAAGCGCGATACTCTTGGACGGCGACACTTTCTTTTCAGTTTGCCTGACACCCAAGTTGGCAGAGCACCACATGGTAACACCGAGTGGTGGCCGTCATTAGCATTACGACGTTGAGGGGTCAGGTGAAAAGAGACTCGCTCTCCCCCAGCACGTAGTGCGGCTCAGACTTAATTGCCCGTGTGGATTCAATCCGCCTAAGTAAAACTGTATAGCTGAGGCGCACGTCAATCAATCGGCCAACGAATTTCCAAGTAGCCTAAGACCTAATGTGAGGGATCTTTTTTTTTCCACTGTGCAAATTTGGCAAATTCAAAGTAAATTTTTTGAGGCCTTGAAATGCACGTCGATTTGGTTCACATAATTCGATGCCCCCTATAGCCCAAGTTTTAGACCTATCACATCTCACAGAGGGCCCACTTCTATCATTCATGGCACATGTGACTCATGAGAAAATATGTTTTAGCACCGCTGGTAACCGTGTCATCTTCAAATGGCATTTATATTCCTAGAATGCTAAAATGAGATGAGATACTTTAAGACCAGAAGAACTGCATTAAGCTTCAGCCAGAAGCAGGCCCAGTGTGCGAATTACGGGGGGGTTTTCGGGGGGTCTGACCCCCTCGATTAAGGCTCGGACCCCCCCCAAAAGAGGTAAAAAACACAGGTCGGGGGGGGGGGGGGGGGGGGTCGATACATTAATATATCGTTCTTACCTGTAATCGTTAATATCACAATATAGTTACCATATTCATTCAATAACATGTTGTCGATACACAGAAATTTTGACTTTATGGCAGGGAATATCACACACTATTACACTGACTGCTATAGTCAAAATTCACTCAGAGTGACCAATGCCCAATAAAACTCAAGAAACACCACGCGCGAGTGACCAGGCAGTGTGCAATACAGAAGCTTGTTGAATCACCTCAGTGTAGCAGTGCGTTCTGCGTGGTGAGAAAGTGCAAGAAAGGCAAGTTTGCTATCTAATACCCCAAAAATCTGTCACAAATGTATTTGTAATGGAAATTAGCTGTAGAATATTCACAAGAATGTTAACGATATAAATGACTACAAACAATAGTGTTTGTAGTTTTAGTAGTGCGTTCGTGTGTGCCATTGTCGCAGTGGCGGTTCTACATTGAATTACACCCAGGGCGAGACACCCCCCTTTGTATACTTTGTCACGAAATATAGTTGTAGCAAATAGCAAATGTTCGTCTTTGAAACTACCTACAGATTTGAAAATTCCGTTGGCTAATTACAGGGCCTAACCTAAATAATGAAAATAAATAATAACTGAACTTGTAACAGTTTTGTTGCAAAGCACACTATTATGGTGAAATGTTATCTTGTGTTTGTTGAGTTAAAACCGAAATATTGTTGTTGCATAGCAAGCATCATAGCAAAAAGGCTAACAAACGTAAGAGTTAGCCTATACCCATTTTTTTTTCAATTCGCCATTTCACACAATAAAAAAAAACTAAAATGTGCAGGAACTTTAGGCCTATATTTATAATATTATGAATTGTCCGTTCCATTTGGGAGACCCAGTCAGGTGAGCTGTCTGTCCCCCTCCCCTTTTTTCACACAGCTTCTGTGCACGGCACCTTCTCAGCAAGCAGGGGTGCCTGCAGCTGCCTGAAGGGGGCGCCAATTTGCCAATTCCCCACACAGTGAAATGATAGAAAAGAGAAAACCGCTTCGCGGCGCAGAGATTTTTATTTATTTTATGCTCGTGCGCCCCCCACGTGACATGAAAAAATGCCCGGTCCGCCCGTGCCTAAAACCGCCCCTGCATTGTTGTGCCGTTTACTTGGTTGGGGCGGCGGCAGGGGTGAACTTCGTCCCGGGGGGACGGACGGGACTGAGTTGACCCCCCGATTGTCATTGTATAATTCGCACACTGAGCAGGCCTGTCATGTTTTAATGTAACCTAGCAACAGGCAACATCGTTTTCACTTTCCAGGTGACTCTACCTCGGGCACTCTAAATCATGCAGTCCTGTCATTTTTGGAACTGGAAAACCAGCGGCCTTACTAGATTGATCCGCGCAGTTAACAGGGCGCTCAACGGATCACTTAAATCACATGCGCGCACAATCTCCCTCTCTCTCTTTTTTTCTTCTCTCTCTTTCTCTCTCTTTCTGTGTTTAGTAAGGGCTACACACCCCGATAGCAGCGCAGCCTAAGCGGAAGTATGAGCTCTGTTATTTAGAGTCAATGTTGTCATTAATCCCGTCTGCATCAAAAGCAGCACATGTTATTTACACTAAAGACAGCCATCTGTCTTCGGAGGGGGGCATCTAGACTGAAATACAGTCATCACTGGCGACTTCGGTATCCGGACCCGGACAGCTTGGTCCTTCCTCCATTCTTACAGCGGCCCAAATTTCTGTCTAGACACAAGGATTCCTGTTGCGCATGGAGCGTCTGCGGTTTTGGAACCACTGACTTTAATTTACACTTATGTCTGTGTTATTGTAGGCTGTTTTTAATTCAAGGGTAAACTACGTTTTTGGACAAATGTTTTTATTTGTCTTTAATATTTTACTTATTTTGGTTGATTATCATTTAGCTTGCTGTGGGAAGTTTTCCCCCTGGTGAAAACATACTACGCTACTGCATTTTTGACAACTCATTTAGGGACATTTCTAACCAGCCCCAACAGGTCCTAATTCGTTTATTCGTTTCTGTAGAGGGAGGGGTGTTAGCACCCAGGCAAAAGTTGCCGTAGACAACACATTTAACCAGGTAGGCTACACTACAAATGACTGCGGTTCATTCAATGAAATGTCTTAAAGGCCTACTCGGTATAGAACAGACGACCATCAATGGCGCTTAAGGCACGCGTGCTGTTGTGCAGATGCTTGTCTCAGTAAATCGACGAGTCCAGATCAACTGCAGTCCCGACCAAATAAGGCTAGACAGTAATTGACACTTTGAATCCTTTTCAGGAAATGTCACCCGAGTGCGTCCGTTGCATGGTGCAGGAGAGGACAGCCGTGCCAAATACATTCATGGTTCATCACAAACCACTTTAAACAATGAAAGGTTGACGATAATAGGCTATCATGATCAAGTCATCATTGAACAATTTATATAGCTGCATAAGTGATTATCATATAGACTATCTCAAAGCTTAACTAGCAATACAAATAACAGCATTTAACTTTAGCAACAAAAAAATATATATATGTTTGCATGTTTTTTATGTTAAAAGTTTATATTTAAAAGCAGTTATCTTCATGGTTGTTTTGACCGTGTTCATGAGTGGGCTACTTTCCAAGAAAGGGTTAGGGTTGTTGTAAGCTATAGCGCCATAAAACAAAGTAATGATTTTTGAACAGAGCAGATAATGTTGCCATTTGACCACACCAGTACTACTCATGGTGTGTAGTGCCACCTAGTGTACATATCACTATTTAGTCCTGACATAATAGTGAACTTTTGAGTTAATTACACATGTTCACTATGCATGTGACACATTTACAATACACAAACACATTCAGAGCAAACATGTGTATTAATTGTGTGTGTGTTTTGCTAATCAAATGTTCAACAGTTTAAATGTTTCTGAATTCGGAAAAAAAAATTAGTTCTCAAAAAAGACACTCCTCCTGCCACAGTCATAACTTTTGTCAAACATTACTGTGTAAGTAATGCCTGATAATTTCTCACAAAAACGATTTGCCATAACAGAATATTTTGTGTGACATGACAATGCTCTAAACTCAAATTTTTCAACTCTGAAGTGGGACTGTGGGACTTTCCCAGCAATGACCACATACTAGTGGTGTGATGTCATAGAGCTGTGATACCCCAGTGTGTTAAGTTGTGTTGTCATACGACAGTGATACCACATTGTGTTAAGTCGTGTTGTCATACGGCAGTGATACCACAGTTTGTTTAAATTGTGATGTTATACAGCAGTGATACCAGCGTATTAAAGTTGTGACGTCATACAGCAGTGATATCCCAGTGTGTTCATGTTGTGATGTCATACAGCAGTGGTAACCCAGTGTGTTCATATTGTGAGGTCATAGAACCAACTGGACATTACCAGGTATATTCTGAACGGAATGTAACGGAATCCGCCTTCGTCTGTGGGATACTCCATCAGCTTACGGTTCATGGCCCAGAACTGGTCAAACTTATCTGAGGAACACAACCACATGGTAATATGAAGTAATGTGATGCCCAGAACTGGTCAAACTTATCTGAGGAACACAACCACATGGTAATATGAAGTCATGTGAGGCCCAGAACTGGTCAAACTTATCTGAGGAACACAACCACATGGTCACATGAAGTCATGTGAGGCACAGGTCCAATGTGGAGAAAATCCAGCAAATGCTTTGAAGTCCAAAACACATTGTACTATTTAATTCTGGACAATGAAGTCCTTTGTGTCTTTTCAAAGCTGTGAATTGACTACATGTAAAAGTCAGAGCACTAAAAGGCATTCACTGGGGAAATAAACACAATGTCTGGAAGCTGGGAGGCAAATGTTTGTTTCAAACTCCACTTCTCTCACTTTCACATATCAACATCTTTTTTTTTTTACCTGTCTCTCATTGTTTCTAGTCTACTTTGGGTATGGAAACCAAAGTAAATGTTCTTTTGGTTTTGGGGAAAGTGAAAAAGTCAAACTGTCACAAGCAGCTGAGAGAAACAGGTCTGAGTTGAACCTTTTCAACTGTGACCATTTACCGATGTTTTCTATACCCAGTGAGTTTCTAACCCACATCATACACACATATGTTTTTATCACAGATCGCACATAAGATCATACGGTACAGATCATAGTGCTTCATTAAACTCTGGATCACTGAAGGGGGATCACTGTATGCTTAAAGATGACTATATTTCATTGGTGGAAGAGGAGATGAAACCAAAGATCATATTGTTAAGAACAGTGTGCTTTTTAGTGATGCATCCCAACTGTGTGGATTCTCACAGACACCTGATAATTTTTCTTGTAAACCAGGTTGATTTAGCTGAAGCCATCATAGAGAAGAAAATATTTTGTCTGAACCCCCCCGCCCCCCGACACAAACACATACCTACCTTAATTTCATACCACCCACCCCACTTTCACATCTATGGTACGGCCCACTGAGCTCAAAGCTAAAACTACTCTCAGTTTCAAGAGCAAATCCCCTCTCTGCTGATCACATGGGTGGGCTGAGAAGAGAGTGCTGGGGTGGGCTGGGTTTCTGTGGCTGTTAGGAAATAGAGTTGTGGAAGCGTAAACATGCAACTTGAAGCACTTGAACGCGCCACCATTGTCGTGACAGACTCCCTTCCTTACTGGTAAAAGTATACATATATCCTGTCGTCCTCCTGTTGATGGCTGTCACTTATCTTAGCAGTTGGAAGTGTGTATTTCATCATGTGTCGCGTTTGTGTTACAACTAACACCAGGTCCAACACACTATGAATGTTTCACCAATCTGAAAACCCATACAGACTCTGGAGGTTTTTCTACATATAGGCCAAGCTGACGACATGAGTGTGTGTATGCTCTACTCCCTTTTCCATTTCCATCATTTCCTTTTCATTGTTTTCCTATGTTTTGTACACTGAGCCAATCATTGCGTGATTAAATCAATTGTGTGATAATCTGCTCACCATTCTGCAGGCCCATCCACAGCTGTTTGTGGTCCTTCTTCTGCATGTCGTTAATGACCTGGCTCTTGTGTTTGAGTGCGTCAGCCTCCTTGATGCTGGACATGAAGTGGGCCTCGATCACAGAGTTGGATAGGCAGTGGAGAAGGTCACGTTCCGGAAAGTTCTACCACAGGACACACAAAATAATCATTTTTGATCGCTGACAACAGTCTTTGCACTATAATTGGACATTTACTGTACTCTACTGCTGTCATGCTCCAGTTCTCAACCTGTAACATTCATTGTCTGCCATACCTTAAAATGCAGAGTGATGCTCCAGGGTAGTGCTGTGTTCGATGCATGGAGGTCAAACAGAACACCAATGGGATAGTGCCTGGGTTAAGGTCAAACATGGCAACATTGTGTAAGCTAGCGTTTCATTTGGCAATTTGACATGTCACAACTCCCCCCAGCTACTCATTTTGCTGTTCTAGGTTATGCTGCCATGCTGTGGCTGAAATTGGTAACTACATAACACTGTGGCTTGTTTTTATTATAGAGTTGATGAGTCAGGGACTGAATTGTAGTTTCTCTCAACTCTCTTCACTGGGGTTACATTCCTATAGCACATGCTCCTATGGCATACTGACCCCTCTACACACCCTCACTAATTCTGTGACATGTTTGATAGTTAAGTTGATGCCAGACATACAGAATGTGTAGATAATGTAAAAGGAACACAAAAGTAAAGAGAGATGAACATATGGAAGTGCATACAATAATAAGGCGCACACATGAACACATCTTCCCCCACCCACCATTTGAGTGGTGTTCCTTCATATTCAAACCACATCTCCTCCACATCCTCCGCCTTCAACACTTTCAGGAAGTGCTTCTTCACCTTGTCAGTGACCAGCGTGAGGTAGCTCACTCTGGGCAACAGGAGCTGAAGACAGCAGGGACAAAAAATAAAAACATAAATAAAACAAGATTACTGTATATTTACATTGACATTTATGCATTTAGCAGACGCTTTTATCCAAAGCGACTTCCAAGAGAGAGTTTTACAAAAGTGCATAGGTCACTGATCATAACAACGAGATAGCCCCAAACATTGCGGGTAGCCAAACATGATGCATACATTGTGAAAACCAAATAAGTCCCAAAGGGAAGAACAATAAGAGCATGTAGTTAGACAAGTTACAATTAAACAGCAAGAACCTCAAAAGTGCAAGAGTGTACCTGTGGGAAAAAAGCAAGCAACAATAATACATTTCACGGTGAGTACAATAATTTTAAGACAGTTACAACAAACCAACAAGTCTCTCAATAAGAGACATTGTGATCCTGGAGGAAACTAACATCAGGTATATGGTATTAGAATGTGTTTGGTATTAAGTTTTTCTGTGTGCTCATACAAACATTGCGACGTATGTGTGCACTAACGTTTTACCACAACGCAGGAGTACTTACATAGAACGGTTCAGGCTCTCTCTCGGTGACCTCATCCTGATGCAAGGTGAAGCAGGTAGGAATCCGACCAAACCAAACATCTCGCAGCACATCCTTGTCATCTGCCATTCTGACGTCGCTCCCAGAGGCACATAAAGAATGTCTTTTGTATAACCTGTCTTACGGCAAAGATAAATTGATTGCATTGTCTGTCATTTGTTTGTACGTTTCAGACGTTCAGCAAAACAAAACTGCAAAGTGACAACGCTGCATGTCTTTAAAGACAAGTTTAAATAGCTAACAAGTCAAATACAGACAAACATCCACGACACTGATGTGTAATTCCCACATACTACTGATTAATTGGGTGTTTGATCTTAAACAAACATTATGGGAAAATGCAATATTGGCAAAACACTGTAGCCCACTCACAACTGCGTGATGTCTGATAGCTTAGCTCAGTGAGTTAGTAGCTGTGTAGCATAGTTAGCATAAATAGCTAAACAGCTATCTAGCTAGCTCAATACATTTCTCAGGAGGATTAATATGGGCTTACTGCCAGAGAACCCTCGCAACTTCTTAATTCAAACGTTTGTCATGCTACGGGTTACTATTTATATCTAGAAAATGGGACAAATATGGGTTAAATCTTACTGTTCTGATGCGACTGCTGTTAGATCCAGGCCGTTTTGGTTGGGACTGTCACATTCGCCTGTCAAGGAAAACATACAAGACTATTTCCTTCTTTTGCTGTCATGTGTCTCCAGCAGTGGTGACATCCAGTGCATGTTATTGTGTACTGCATTGATCACTGGCCGTTACGTTGGCCAATGCGTTATTATAAAAATAATATAAAAAGTTTATTTAGTTTATTTTTTTCTCCTTAAACGTTGTACTTTCTGTACTTGATGAATCTACATTTTAAAGTCATTTCGACATAACGGCGTAACGTAGACATTATGCGACGCTAGTTTTCTACGTCATTCCAAATCTTCGTTCAGTCTTCTTTTGGAGATAGTACTAGAAGCTAACAAGGTAACTGTATACAAAATGGACAAAACAATTGAAATTGATAACCTGGAGATGCGTCTACAAGCGATGGAAAATCGCATATACGGTGAAAGAAGAACTAGGGGAGGGAAACCCGTCAAGGTTGGTCCAAATACTCGATTGAATTTGTGTGAACGCCCTTTTACATCGTTAGCTGTTAGCAGATAGCATCACATTAGTATTGCTTTCAAATCGTAGATGTCCTTTTATTGTGTTGCGACATAATACTGTAAAAAGAAGCACCAGTGGTTTAATGTAGCTGAAATGTGATTCAAATTATATATTCTTATTCGTACGCCAAGGTTGTAAATGTCTTGATTCATTCCCTAGTGCGCTGAATCCCTCACCAGAATTCAAGCTGCCTTAGGTAACACTGCTAACAAGAGAGAACGGGTTAAAATCCTGCACAAGAAAAGTAAGTCATCTGCGCTCTTTTGGTTTGTTGGTGTTAGTGAACTGCACAACTAACTGGACAATTGTTAATTTAAAGTACTAGTAGTGTTGCTGTATTATATTATGTCGAAACCCCGTTACTCTTCTCTATGCAGTTGAGGACCTGCTGAAATATCTTGACCCCCAGTTTACTGACCATATCACAGTTCCTGATGCGATGAAACTCGAATTTATACTGGCTGGTAAGAAGCAAGTAGACTAAAATGTGTGTCTATTTGTAAATATACATATATAGTCATGTGATTTGGCTCTCTAACTGGCTAACGTTTGTTGTGCATGTGTTGTCCAGTAAGATACCGTATGTGTAGTAGTCACATCTGTAGACATCTTTCTCACAAATGTCTTTGTTTGTGCCCACAGAGGAAGACTTCCTGGTTTCCCAGGCTGCCCTTCTGGAGCAGGTCAGCAATCTCCAGCCTCTACTGGACAGCAACTACATCAGAGGTCAGTAGCACATACTTGCCTGTAACCATTTACCATATAACATTATTGCTATCCTTTTTATTCTTCTTCAGCTAGTTTCATACACAGGTGTTCAAAACAATATTCTCTATTGTTGTGGATTATTTATATGCCCATTGAGCAGAATCTTTTTTTGGGGGGGGGGGGGCTGGCTTGTCCACAGATGTACCAGAGCATGCCACCAAGTTGCAGCGTCTGTCTCAGATTCACATCAAAGAGCAGGTATGAAACAAACACACACACATTAAAAACCGTTTTCAAAGCACATCATATGTCTGCTTACATTTCTGGTTTTTCTGTTCTTGGATGAATTTGCATACACATTGAAACTAAGAATGACCATATTCTAAACTAAGAGTCTATGCAATACCTTCTTGACTTTCTCTTTTACAAAGGATCAAACTGAAGCCCAGTCCTTGGAGGTCAAGAAACTGTTTGAGGAGTACAATAAAATGGTATGCTTCTTTTTTATTTATTTAAAGCCTGATTATAAAAAAAGTGAAAATGTTATAAATGTCAACTGTCAATACATAAGTCACATATTGACTAAACTGTCAAGACATGTACAACAAAGAGATGAGTATGTTTAGTTTTTTTACTGACTGGAATGGCCTTCTAGTCACTGCTCTAGTTAACTTCTAGAGTGTACATGCTAGTGTGTATGTCCCACGCTGACCTTTATGAACTTTGACTCCATTTGCAGATGTTCCTGTTGTCCAAGCAGTTCACCCAATGGGACGAGAGCCTGAGGAAAGTTGAGGAGGCTAAAGGCATCCGGCAAGTGGAGTAACGACCATGATGGTTAAGAAGATGGTCATGACGCTGTCATTTAGGTGTCCTACATCTAGCTTGTTTGGTAAAAGATGATACCTAGCCTCAAATCTGAGATCAAAATACTCTGCACCTTATCCTAAGATTCACCTTTTGAGGTATGAGTAGCTAAATTGATTTGACATCTGTGGTGAGGGTCATCATGCGCTTGTTCATTGTGGTTTATTTTACCCTATGAGACATAATATTTATTTCCAGTTAAATGCACTTGGATAGTTTTTCTTTGCTTTGTGACTCAGACATTCCAACCCTGATATTCTTCTGCAAGCAGTCACAAGACCTCCCTCTCCCCCCTCAGTCTGTTTGGATGTTCAGTCTGAATGTCATGAGGATTAGACTAATAACCAATCACACTAGCCTTACTCCTTCCCTCAAAGTTCTGGTTTAAAATGGTTTTATAAATGCATGTCTGCAAAATGTAAAATCACTGCAATAAAGAAATGACTTAATTGAACTGTTTTCCATTGTTTTCTTGTAATCATTTTTATTAGACAAAAAAAGTGTTTAAAAGTTAATATTCAATGTTGAATGTGTTGAGCATGATTATGTGAGCATCTCGCATAGATGCTTAGATGCTTTCTCTATCTGATTTGTGAAGCATCAGAATTCAGTTTATTCGCCATGTATGTTATACAAACACGGAATTTACTGTGGAAGGGAGGTGCAAACACTAAACATATACGAATCTTAAATTAAGTAAAGGTACAGAAGTTTAACTATTCCTAAGAACTAAACAATCTAAGAATAAAACAATTTAAATTCTAGAGAGGGTACAATTTCTGGGGAAATTGTAGGGTGTGCTTGCTTGCGTCGGTTGCACAGGGGTCCGTTTTTGAATGAAATTTGATTTCCCCAGATTTCTGATTTCTGTATATTTTATATGAAAATGCATACTTATTATTTATAAAGATTAAATAGATTTAAAGGAATTTTTTTTTGCTGCTCATTTACAACTGAAAATACGAGTGAAGTGTAGAATGAAATATATGTCTTCTCATTTCCCCTGCAAGAGGCAGACTCATCGTTGAATCAAAACGAATACATTTGGCAGATCGGTGTAAAAATGGACCTAATCTCTATGACTTAAAGTCATTTTAAGTTTTTCCCTTCTCGTGATATTTTCAGGCATTTAGCCTACTCATTGCATTCATTCATTAATAAAGAACCCCCTTTGAAGATTATTCTACGACGTTACCCGGCAGTAGAAGATGGAATCGCGATTCAGACAGTCCCATCTGCTAACTGAAAATATGCCCCCCAAAACGTAAATAAGCTTGACATTTATTTAGTGGAAAATCGCTCATTCATAAAAAGCTCACTGGTAGCGATCATTGTCAGTAACAACGCAAAATGCGATATAGCCCTGTGTGGAGAAGCTGCCCCGGTAAATTGTACTACTACGGTACAGTACTAGTAGACTACTGCTGTGTTCGTCTTGGTAGCGATTGCGTTGGTTGAATTGGATTTAACGTTCCGTTGTACGGTTTAGGCTGAAATTAATTATTTTCATGAACAGATTGGCAACGTTTAGGCTGTGGCAATGAAGTTCAGGTTAGTAGTTAGATAGACTTTTGATTAAGTAAGGGGAGTGCCGAACATGTTCTGTCGCCGTTTGACTTCCTACAGCTGTGTAGATGTTTTTGTAGTGTCTCGCGTAGGCTACAGCATTGCAGTGAGCAACACTGGTTTGAAACCACAGGTAATGATAATTTCACCCACAAATCGTTTACTTGTAATGTAATGTCATAATAAATCCTACAACGAAAATGTATTTGTGAGGAATGTTTATTTTAAAGATTGAAAACAGATGCATCATAGACCACTGTAGTATGTGTTGCCCGGGCAACAGAGGCTAATGTCATGATGCTAATGCTTCAGTGAAATAGTAGACTAGACTAGACTACCGTTTCCAAAAGTAGATGTGGGCCTACTTCCTTAATAATATCAGCTAATATTGTACATTACATTTCATAATTGTGTTTCACATCACAAAGTAAAATGAGTAAATAGTTATCACCCTGGCCTCTTTGCTTGTGGCGTTCCTGCAGCTGCCTTGCAGTAAAGCTATAGTTAGCCTAGCTATCCCCCAAGTTAACAGATGTGAAACGAATGTTCTGCTACAGGTAGTCACGCGTGTTTTCGTGACGTTAGTGACGTTAGTAACGTCAGTGACTGTGGCTAGCAAATTAGCCACCGTTAGCTTCACTTTTCACCACAAAAACGCAATTTCTACTTAAACCATGCAACGGAACGTAAATAAAAATACAACCAACGCAATCGCTACCAAGACGAACCTTTTGACACCGCCGTTGTGTATGTAGTGCAAATATTGACTGATCCTTAGGGGGGCGAAAATAAATAAATATATATGTGAGAGAACAAAGGTTGTGCTCTCGCCGAAGGCTTGAGCACACCCAATAAAATAGCATGTGTGACCAAGTACCAGTGCAGAAGGACAAAACTGTAACATATTTCTATCACAATGGTGCATCTGTTTAATCTCCAACCAGATATGCTCTCCTCCCTCCCTATCAAACTTATTCAGGCCAGATCCGTCTGTCTTGTTGAGGCACATGGATGTGGTCCATCATACATGTCAGGGCACTCAAGTCTCACATTCGCCAAGACCAAATTACCATATACAATCATCAAGGTGAAAGAGCAGTAATTATACAACAAAAGAACAATGATTATAAACCAAATAAAACAATGACAGGGTTTTGTATGATGGTAAGAAGGTATCACACCTCTATAAAACCTCTACTACAGCTTCATAATCTCTGCACTGGTATTCTGGCGACCAAACAAAAACCCAGTACAGAGTGTCTGGGTGAAGGTGGTCTGGACTCTGTGGATGAGGGTCACTGTCTCAGAGACGACACTGTAGAAGGACAGAGTACCTGCCTTGTGATCCAGGTAGACTCCTACTCTGGAGGACTGAGGGCCTGATACTCTAGTATAAACACCATTATGTGAGAAACTGTATGAACTGTATGAGCTAGAGCACCTTAACATCCAGGACTTGTCATTGCGACCTAAGCAAGAGTTGTTGTCTTTTCTGCTGATGTCTTTATATGAGACTGCTATGGCAACAGATTCACCTCTCCTCTCCACCTCCCAGTAACAGCGTCCAGACAGAGCCTCCCTACACAGTACCTGACTGTAAATGGTGAACCTCTCTGGATGGTCAGGATATGGCTGACGCTGCTTTAGACATGTTACCTTCCTGTTCTCCTCAGACAGAGAGAGGTCTATAGATGCTGTGTTTGGGTCCAGTGTGAGCAGACAGGAATCTGGGAGCAGAGCAGAGACCAGATCAGAGTTGATAATACGTCCATTCATGTTTTCCCATGTAAAAGCTGCTGTTGTTCTGGATCAAATTCATCATTCAACACGTGTCAGTGGAGAAAGACCTGGATACTTCAGGGACTCACATGGTAAGAGTTCTGCTCTAGTCTTGGGCTCTGGAGGCAGGAACACATCCACTGTGGAGACACACACATATTTATACACACACACGCAGATACACACACGCAGACACAACAGCACAGACACACAGATAACCACACACATATACACAAACACACACAGACACTACCTTATCAAGTTGATACAAACATGTGCTTATGTGATAGGTGTCTGTCCTATCACATGATGTATGTCCATGAGGCTTAGTGTGCTGTTTCTCCAGGCTTGCTGTGTTTAACCAACTCACCTGTGGTGGAGATGTTTGACCACCCTCTCTGGATCAGCTCCTGTAGTTTCTCTCTCAGCTCAGAGACCATCTCAGTCACATGTTTGAAGTACTGAAGAGGAGGAACAGAGATGCTGGGGACATCTGGAGATACACTGGTACTGGAGAAAGACTGGTAGTTCTGGGGAGAGAGAGGGGGGGGAGGGATTGAGAGGGATGGATAGAGAAAGAGAGGGGGGAGATAGAGAGGGAGAGAAAGACAGGGGGAAAGAGAGGAGAGGGAGACACAGAGAGAGAGAGAGAGAATGACAGATGGAAGAATGACAGATGGACAGACACACAGGTTAAGCAGAGATCCTTAATATATGAGAACACAAACAGTGAGTTGAGGTGCAGATCTTAGCTGCCAGGGTAGTCTAGTTACCTGGAGGAAGTGGATGTTGTCCTCTGTGTGTGAGAGCTTCTCCAGCTCAGCGTCTCTCCTCCTCAGTTCAGCTATCTCCTGCTCCAGTCTCTCCACCAGTCCTTCAACCTGACTCACTGCTGCCCCCTGCTGGACTCTGATCAGCTCCTTCACCTCAGAGCGCCTTCTCTCAATGGAGCAGATCAGCTCAGTAAAGATCCTCTCACTTTCCTCCCCTGCTGCCTGGCCAGAACTCTGGAGAGAGGGAGGGGAAGAGAGAAAGAGAGTAAGTCGGGGGGAGAGGGGGGAGGAGAGGGGGGAGAGAAGACAGAAGGAGAGGGGGAGAAGGAGAGAGAAGGAGAGAGAGGGGCGGAGGGGGAGAAGGAGAGAGAAAGAGAGAGAGAGTAATAGGAGGGAAAGAGAGAGAAAGAGAGAGGGGGCAGAGAGGAAGAAAAGGGAGAGAAAGAGAGAAGAGAGATGGGAGAGACAGGGAAGGAGAAGGAGAGAGGGAGAGAAAGACAGGAGAGTGACAGGGGAGAGACAAATACATCAAGATATCCCTCAAGAGACACCAGTCTTCCTGAATGTAGTGTCCACCTGTCCGATCCAGGTACCTCCCAGTAGCACAGCTACAGTACTGGAGATCCTGATGCTGACCTTGAGAGACTCCACAGCTTGTTGGAGCTCCTTCAGCTCCTTCTCTCTCTGCTGGACTCTCTGTTGGACTTCCTGCTGACTCAGGACCAGTTTGTCCTGGAGAACAACACATATGACAACAAAACATTAGGAGTTACAGTACAGGACTCTGATGGAGTGGACCTCTGTCAGAACACACTGAACACCAACACTGAGCACGGCTGCTAAACATGTCCAGTGCAGTCATGTACTGTAGAGATTAGGGTTACAGTGCAGGCATATAAAGGTTATTCTGTTATGATGGTTTTTCACATCATGTATCCAGGAATCAGAGGTATTAAACTCATCCTTCATTTACTGACACGAGTCAGCACTTAATTGTTTACATTTTATAGTTCTCCATGTTGACCAAGCAGGAGTTCAGGCTTTAGACTCATATAAGACAGTGAAAACAGTATGTTCGTAATACATTCAATAATCTAGGTTGGTAATGTATTAAAAAAATTATATGGTATATATTGATAATATTGTTGAAATATTTTCTATTGTATTGTACATTCAGCCTGTTCATCTAACACAGCCTACAAGGGATTTAATAATCCATTGCATATTTAATCTAAACTACACATATGAAAACATCCATATTTAAACACTTTCATATTGTAAGTTAAATAGTCAAAGCCAAGAACACCTAAACCGAGACCAAGTCATGACCGAGACTAGAGTGTATCGACACCGTAACATTGAGCTGGACACTGTTTTGAAGATAAACTCTTTGTGGTTTAGGTAAACAAATCTAATTACAGACGATTTGGCCGACATCCCCCAGTCAGTCAGACACAGCTTCACCCGTCTCCACATTCACTTTTTACAGGGAGTGAAGGGGGGTGGGGAGGAGTGACAGCCTTTCAAAGTTCCATGTAGTCAGGTGGCTGAGCGGTTATGGAGTCGGGCTCGTAATCTGAAGGTTACCGGTTCGATTCCTGGCTGTGCCAAATGAAGTTGTGTCCTTGGGCAAGGCACTTCACCCTACTTGCCTCGGGGGGGGAATGTCCCTGTACTTACTGTAAGTCGCTCTGGATAAAAGCGTCTGCTAAATGTAATGTAATGTAGTCTATTATTGGTGCCATTTAAGTTCAAAGTCCTCTTTGTCCGGGGCCAAGAAAATATGCAGTCGTTTTGGAGACCTTCAAAAAATCTAGAAGTCAACACCGATCTCGAGTACTCTGGTCTTACCTGTTTCTCCTTCCTCTCAGATTTGGCTGACACTGTGTCATGGCCTTTATGTTCATCCATGGTACACAAATAGCAGATACACTGCTGGTCTGTCCGACAGAACACCTCCAGCAGCTTGTCATGACTGGAGCAGATCATCTCCTGCAGTCCAGATGTGGCTTCCACCAGCTTGTGATTCTTCATCTTAGGAATCTGGTAGTGGGGCTGGAGGTGAGTCTGGCAGTAGGACAACAAACACATCAGACAGGACTTGAGGGCTCTCTGCTTCTTGGGCCCAGTGCAGAGGTCACACGTCCCCTCTCCTAGCCCAGCTGGACTCGTCAGCTCAGAGGGTGCGGCCCCGGCCCCTCCTTTCTCCTTCAGCTTCTCCACCACCTCAGCCAGCATGGTGTTCCTCTTCAGAACAGGCCTGGGAGTGAAGGTCTGTCTGCACTGGGGGCAGCTGTGGACTCCCTTCTGATCATCCTGATCCCAGTAATCTTTAATACAGCTTATACAGTAGCTGTGTCCACAGGGGAGGGCAACAGGATCCTTTAAGAGGTCCAGACAGATAGAACAGCAAAACTGGTCCTGGTCCAGCACAACTCCCAGCTGGGCCATGCGGGAGTGGTAGTGACGGTCGCTCTCTCTCAGACAGAAACACAATCGGAGAGAGGGAGCGAGCGAAAGAGAGAGCAGTTAAGTTTCTCCAGAATAACAACTGTTGTGGGAGGAGGGTGTGAGTTCCTGGTTCTGTCAGAGGGATGAGTGGAGGGCTGTCAAGATTTAACAAAAGTTGAGAGCTTGTAATATTAGTATGGTGATATGGGTCGAAATTAACAACCAGTAACATGTATTGGTTTTTGGATCATTACATATCAATAATTTCTCCAATGACAGGATGTTTGCCAAAAGACACGATCTTGTTTCGGTTTTATTACCCCCCTGTTTTCGGCCTAAGGGTCTAATGGTATAGACAGCAGGATACGACGTCAGTAAGAGGCGCCGACAGTGGGAGGGACCATGTTGACATAAGAAAAAGCTTGTTGGGACATTTGTATAGGAGCGGCACAGCCATGGACAAAACAGCCGTGGTAAAAGTCGGTGCCGCGGCCAGTGCCAGTGTATGTGCCCTATTTGGTGGAGTTGTTCTCGCCCAGTACATGTTTGCAAAGAAGAAGAGAGCAGGAAAGAAAACTAAAATCATTGAGATGGTGAGTACACTCGTGTGCTGTTGCTGCGTACAATGCGCAGTCGCGGATGTTCTTAAAAATAGCAATGGGATTTTAGAGGTCATTAGCCGTTTATTAGGCACCAAAAGATTTAGCTTCCTAACCGCGACATGACAGATCATTAGTTGAACAGCAGATTCTATTGTCACGGTCTTGTTGTTAAGCTGTTGGATAGCATGTTTTTCCCTTATTGATGCAATGTATGCAGACACCCCCTCCTGGCATTTTGTCAAACCAGTTTTCCCGGAATGTCAGTCACTCAGTTGTGGCCGCGCAGGTGCTTGTTTATCCCAACACTTCCCAAGAATGGCAGTGATATATGTTGGTCCTATATCCGTAACAGACTCACACTAACTTATCGAGTTCTTTATTAGCTGTAGACGGAACAGAGGACAGATATACAATTGTGGCTATGTTCACATAACCAAAATGACCTGTTAAATTCCCATCGCTGTCTATCTCAGGCAGGTTGTTTAAATGAGGCCCTTTTCAGATGCTTAGCATTCTGTTAGGACCCTGATCTGCAATGAAGAGCCCTGGCCATGGGCTGAAGTAGAGGCCATCTGCTTTTGATGAGCGTTGAACCATTGAAGAAAAACATACATTAACGTAACGCACCTGCAGATTGCGACTTCATCAGAATGTCGGTTTCCCTCTAACTTTAACGATGTCATTCCATATTCAGTTGCAAAAGACACATTTCCATGTTGGGCACGTTTGTTTTCTTACTGCTGTTCTCTGTCATGTTCCATGTTCAGATAGAGTTGTCTTGTACTGAACTGCTTTGACCACTGGGTGTCAGAAGTGAACAGCTTTCTTATTCCTGCTCTTCAACTTCCCCTTTCCTTAATGATAGAGAGACCCTTTTAAATCTCACAACGGGCAGCATGAAATCTTTCGAGAGACCCGCTTGCCTCAGATTTGTATTTTGTTTGTAAACCAGCCCAAGTATTCTGGGCAGTCTTACCTATTTGTAAAATGCCAATTGATGCAAATGAATGGTTTCTGCTGCTAACATAAATACTATGCATATTAAATACTATGCATATTATGATGAATCAAGTGCATAGCTGTTATGGTTAGGTGGAGTTCATACATTTCTTTGGACATCTTGTTTGTTCCATGGCATTGGCTTCTGTTGTCACTAGATCAGTTTCCTGTTGCGGCCTATTAGAGCTAATCTACAGCAGAGTTGGGAGCTGGATCCATGGTCACCTGGTGTTGACTTGTGAGACTGTTACACCCAGGCTCTGTGGTGATACTGTCAACTGGAGGGTATCTGCAACCAGGATGAACCACTTCACTGAGGCACAAATAATAATTGAATAGCAAATCTCCAAAACTGATTGACTGTAAATGTGCTGCTATATTCTGCATACAACTCTCAAGCAAGAGCATAATTGATCAGGACAGTGTGGTGCTCATGTGGTAAGATTTAAAATGTGAACTTGTTTCAAGCTTTAACCTTTTATTTGACCAATAACCCCCCCCCCCCCCTCCCATTGAGATATAGCCTAATCTCTTTTTCAATCGAGACCTGACCGACAAAGGCAACAGAGCAGGATTTAAAACTTACAGCAGATTCATTAAAAACATAATAATCAGTGGTTATAAGATTCAAATGTCATGGTGCAAATGACCACCAAAGAGAGGGGTCAACAAGCTTATCACAAAGGAGTCAACTCAGATTCCCAGAATGCCCTTTCCATTGAAGTGACATTGTCCTGCCCAACCAAGCAACTAGTAGGTGATTAGACTTATTGCATCATCCTTTTGGCTTTAAACCAATAAAAGAAAACACAGACATGTCAACAAAGATGCAACCGGTTGACATTGATACTATGTCAGCTCTTATGAAATGTGAACTTCACAAAATTGAATCTTCTTGACTTGGTTCTACAGTTAAAGACAAGGAGAGATTCACGTTTATTAGGCCCATTGTTATCTGCAGCCAAATGCTTCAAGAACCCCTAACAATGTCTCGTTGATCAACGGTCGAAAGTTGCTTGAATAGGGATACAGAGTGGCGTTAGTTAATACAATCAACTTATAACTTTCTTTTTAAAATGTCAAAATAAGGTGGTTTCATTCTGCAGTCTCCGCTGTGTCAACTTTGAGTCATGTGGTCTGGATTGGTGTCATGGTTGTCTTTTTGTTTTTGAGCTTTTGTCAAGGCAAGCCCATGGTGCGAGGGAACGTTGAGCTTGCATTTTGACAGCGGTTGGAAAAATGACAGAAACCGTCTCACAGTCGCTCATATGTCTCATTTCAACATCTTGTTTTTGTGTGTCATTCAGGTCTGGCTTTCTCTCAGTGAAGAGTTTTTCTCATTGTCTCCATGTTAGTGACTAACTGTACCTTTTTGTGAAAGACTGAAAATATGCCCACAAGTTAAAGAGATTAACACAACACACCCATTCTGCTGTGTGCTAACCTCGTTTGACACTGGGTGTGGTGTAGAAACCTTTATTAGCAAAGACTTAAGTCTTTGCTAATAAACAGAATAAGCACAACATCTTTAGGATAGAGATTTTGATTGATGACCTAGATATAACGCCTATCATCAACCCTGTCGCAATAAGAATCGTTCCAACCCCGCCCACAGTCTCCTTTTGGTTGAAATGCAGGTGATTGGCCAGCTATAGGAACTGAGCATAAAAAGAAGAATAGTGATTGGACAGATGTGTAGCTATGGCTTTGGTGAAGTGATGGGATTGGAGGTGATGATCCTCGTTAGAGAGACGGCCGAAGGGTTTATTATGTCTTAGCTAGCTTTGTGAGTTGTCTCCGTTTTGGCCTTGTGGACAGGTTAGATAAAGGCAAGGCTGGGTTTTTTAGTTGAATGTTGCACAATGATTTAAAAGAATAGAGGTTGATCTCGAGCTGAGGCTAAACATACAGAACAAGTGAACATTTGACTCCTGCCATGTCTATTCTAGGGTTCATTCAAGCAGGCCAAATTACAACAACAATACAATTTTTTGCCTGGCTATTGTCAGGTGAGTGGCCGGCCAATGAGATACTGGTTACATCAATGGAGGTCTGTGTCTCCCTTCATGTAGGTTAGTCTTGTACCCAGTGACCCTTAGTAAAATAGCCACACACAACCATGTCTGCCTATTGGTGGAACACAGAGTGAATGAACCATGACCCTGTGACCCTAGACGTGTGTGTGTGTGTGTGTGGATACAGAAAGGGGATCCTGTAATGTGCAGGCTCAGCATTACTGGAGAAATGAGCCCTCAGCAATGTGACCCAGTCAATAAGGCTATCTGGAGAGACGTGGTCAGTCGAGATCAATTCTTGTGCCTGAGCGGTCAAAGTTGAGTGGGGAGGGAGGTGAAGGGTGAAGCAAAGGGCCTGGAATGTGTCTGTATGTCATCTGTAGCTATCTGGGAGTGCATCACTACAGCCTCTGCTCAGGGAGGGAGGCGATACGTGATGGGATCTATTCTGGGTGCCGCCCCCCCCTGTGTTGCCATGGCTATATAAGCCCTAGTCACCCAGAGGACGTTTTCTTCACTCTAGTTTTGAGGCCCAAGAAAGAGGTGAGCCGTTGTGCGTGTGTGTTGTGGTTGACTGTTTTGTCGTCACCGGCTGTAAATGTCAGTTGACAGCGTCATTTATATTTGAACGTCTTGTCGTGTATTGATTAAGAGAACAAAGCTGTTTTTTTCATTTTTCATGTAAGGGTCTGCTGTCAGATGAGTTTGTACATTGCCTACTTTTATTATGCAGTTTAGATTTAGAGTGTTGGTGTCCTCCGGCTATAGAAACGAATAGAAGTGTCTCTTTTTCTCTGTGTGTGGGTGCGTGGTGTTTGTGTGTGCTTTTCAGGGATCAAAATATTATGCAAGGCTTTACAAGCTCTGTGTGTGTGTTACATAAGTCAGGGGGACGGGGGACGGGGGACGGTGTTGCACCAACCCCACGCTACCCACCTTTACTATGGCATGCCCACATAATACCAGTCTAGTATCGAGTATAATCCTATTTGATAGAGTTGTGTGTGTGTGTGACAGGAGATGGTGTGAGACGTGATCTGTAATAAAAAAATAATAAAGCGTAGACATTTGGGATCTTCATAGTAAGACGAACCTAATCCAATCCCTCTACTCCCTCGTCTGGGTTTTGCGTCACCGGCAGCAACCTTAAAAATACACTTGATCTCTTTACCAGGGAGAGAGTGTGTGTGGTGCGGTGCAGTTTGAGGAGGGCATGTGTAAGTGTGTAAGGGGTGATATACGAGACGGGCGTAAAGGGCAATGGATCCTATGAACAGACAAGGACAATGCAGAAAAAAGTGGAAATTTGAATCATGCATGGACAAGACATGCACGCACACGCCCGTCAGCTGTATGTGAGCGTTGCTGTGTGCATTCCTGCTCTGACATGCCATCAACACCCCTTAAAACCCAGCGCTATATCACTGCCTCTACCGACACAGCTCTGATTGGACCATGCAGCTAGTCTTACCCATGTGACCTTGGCGAGTGACGATGAATATTCAAAAAATTCTAAGATCCGAGAGTCAGGTGGCTGAGCGGTTAGGGAATCGGGCTAGTAATCAGAAGGTTGCTGGTTTGATTCCCTGCTGTGCAAAAAGATGTGTCCTTGGGCAAGGCACTTCACCCTGCTTGCCTCGGGGGAATGTCCCTGTCCTTACTCAAAGTCGCTCTGGATAAGAGCGTCTGCTGAATGACTAAATGTAAATGTAAGATCCAAAACAAAGTTCGTGAAGGTCTTTTTTTTCTTCTCCATTGTGTTCAAATGAAATTAACAAAACATGAGCCAAAGACTCTCTCTCTGTCTTTTCCTCTCCCTACCAATTTGCAATTTGAATGAGGTCGGGCTTTCTCTCTCTCCCTCTTTCTTGCATTGGTTGGTTTACCTTCAAGCTGACAGACTTGCTTGGGTTTGTCTTCTTGTTATGGACACAGGATCCATTAGCAGCTGTGCCATGTGTGAGTGTTTGTTTTTTGTGGGGAATATTCAGTCTGGAGAGAGTCCTCCGCCCCCACACAGTCCACCCACCCCCACCACACACACCGACAGTTCTTGGCTTGTCTTCAGAAATGGAAAAGGGTAACATGACTGCTGTGAGAACTTGGGTCCCACATGCCAGAGACCCACCTGAGAACCTCCTGGTCTGGACGCAAGCTTCCGCTCTCAAAGAGGACAAAAGCAGGGTTTCATTGATGTAGTTCTTCCCAGTCCTTTTATTTCCTGTTTCATGTTTGTTTTTTTGACCAGCAAACGTGTATCACGGCGGTTAAATCAACATTTACAGGCTGTCATTCTCTGCCTCCCCCTTCCTTTCTCTCACCCTCTCACTCTCTCACCCTCTCACTCACTCTCTCTCACAGATGCCAGAGTTTGAGAAGAACACGGTCCACATGAGGGACCCGGAGCGGGTGGAGCAGATCATCTGTGGTCTGATTAAGGGCGGAGCCTCCAAACTACAGGTGTGTGTGTGTGTGTGTGTGTGTGTGTGTGTGTGTGTGTGTGTGTGTGTGTGTGTGTGTGTGTGTGTGTGTGTGTGTGTGTGTGTGTGTGTGTGTGTGTGTGTGTGTGTGTGTGTGTGTGTGTGTGTGTGTGTGTGTGTGTGTGTGTGTGTGTGTGTGTGTGTGTGTGTGTGTGTGTGTGTGTGTGTGTGTGTGTGTGTGTGTGTGTGTGTGTGTGTGTGTGTGTGTGTGTGTGTGTGTGTGTGCGCCGACTCGACCTAGCAGGAAGACCCGGCCGGGATTCCCCTGCATAGTAGTCTACCCTCTTCTTCCCTTGATTTGTCTCCTCCTCGTTGTTTTGGCCAGATCATCACAGACTTTGACATGACGTTAAGCAAGTTTGCCGTCAACGGCAAACGCTGCCCGACGTGTCACAGTAAGTAGGACGCCGCCGCAACGAAACAACGTGTTCCTGCCGATGACGACTTGCGGGGGGCGCGGCGCGACGTCCGACGTCTGACTCGTGTTCTTGTTCCTCCTTTGCAGACATCATTGACAACTGCAGTCTCGTCTCTGAAGAATGTCGGGAAAAGGTAGGGTTTTCGTCGTCGCCGTAACGGCGTGCACCGTCTTGATGACCGACGTGCCGCCTGTTGATAGGGGCCTGTTTTGTTGTCTTAGCTGCTGCAGCTCAAGGAGACGTATTACCCCATAGAGATCGATCCCCACCTGACAATGGAGGAGAAATATCCTTTCATGGTAGAATGGTGAGTATCTGTACATCACTTTCTTTCTCTGTCATTCTCTCTCTCTTTCTGTCTTTGTTTCTGTATGTATGGGACAATACTGTATGTATACTATATGTACACATTTTTTTGGCATGACTCACTCCTTTATGCAGGACACATGGTTTTAAACCAGTGTTTTGTATGCCCTGCCAGGTATTTCAAGTCCCACACGTTACTGGTAGAGCAGAGGTTACAGAAGGACAAACTCCCAGAGGTGGTGAGGGAGTCAGACGCCTGCTTAAGGTAAATGAACACATTCATAATGAAGACATGTTCGAACGTGCATTTCCAGCTGAGGGAATGCAGCGGCTTGAGTATGTGTGCGTCCTTCACGTGTGACGCCTGCGTTTCCCACAGGGAGGGATACGAGCAGTTCTTTGACCGCCTCCATCAACACAACGTGCCCATGTTCATCTTCTCGGCCGGACTGGGCGACGTCCTGGAGGAGATCATCCGCCAGGCCGGGGTCTACCACCCCAACATCAAGGTGGTCTCCAACTTCATGGACTTCGACGAGAATGTGAGTCCCCCCTTCCCCCCTTCCTGCTCTCCTAAGTGAAAAACCAAACGTAGGAGGGCTTTTATTTTCTTCGAGAGACAGGAATGTTTTGTCCTCAGTCGAGCTCTGCGTCGCAGCACATGTCAACAGAGGCCGCTGGGGGTGTGTTTCGAACGCGCGGCCAGGAACCCCTACGAACACGACGCAGCTTTCTGTAATACCCCACAGCACTGACGGGGGGCGCTGTTTCCCCCCCTCTCCCAGGGCGTGCTGCGGGGCTTCAAGGGCGAGGTCATCCACGTCTACAACAAGCACGACGGGGCCCTGCGCAACACGGACTACTTCAAGCAGGTGAAGGACAACTGCAACATCGTGCTGCTGGGCGACTCCCTGGGCGACCTGCACATGGCCGACGGCGTGCCCAACGTGGAGAACATCCTCAAGATCGGCTTCCTCAACGACAAGGTAGCCGTGTCCGACGGAACCCCAGTGTTTCACGCCTAGCGGCTTCTGTCTTGCACATTTACCCTCGACTCACTTGATTGAAAACATTTTTGGTTTCTGCCCATAGGTAGAAGAGCGACTGGAGAAATATCTGGACTCCTATGACATCGTCCTTGTAAAGGACGAGACTCTGGAAGTGCCCAACTCCATCCTTCAGAAGATCCTCTAACTCTCACCCCCCCCACAGCACACATCCCACTGCCCCCACATGGAACTGAAGTGGACCACCTGACTCTAGAAGGCTACGACCAGCCCCCACCGTAGCCCCTCAATAGACTCTAGCTCCACGGTCGACCACCTCCCCCCTCCTCGAATCCCATTCTGTGGCGACAAAGCATCGTCACAAACGCTCATTCATGGGGACAAATTGTCAGATCCTGACAGCTCACTTCACCACGTTTTTAAAGAGACATTTATTTCCCCCCCTCTGGTGTTTTTTAAGTACGCTAATCTATGTATTTTTGTCTGTCCGTGTGTCCAACTGAACACTGTCTGCATACTCGACCCCAGTATGAAGAAAAAAAAAGTAATGCTGAACAAACAAAGACAATATGTGAAACCCTCTTTTATTATTTGCGCATTGTTGTTATTACAATGTATTTCATATATTATTTTTGATATAATGTTTGTATAAAATGTTGATGGTGAGCATCAGCAGATGGTGCCCTGCAAGGCAGTCCCAGCATGCTTTTGGCCATACTGTCATCATGGAGGACACCCCGTGGCCCTCGTCTGCTAGACGTATCCTCCCGAGGTGGCATTTTTTTTTTTCTGGTTTCCCTCATATATTTAACAGATTCGAATCGTCGTGTAACATTAATGTTGGAAAGTGTTTTGAAGGAAGTATTGGGTCACGTATTTTCAGGATACAAGCATGTAGAAATGCTGCCTTTATGCGCAACCTTGAGAGAACAGCAGTGAGTTGGGCAGAAGCGATGCACTTTAACCTCTGTGTATAAGTGTAACTAAAACGGTGGGATAGGTTTTCATGGATGCAATTGTCATTCTTGCAGAAACTGGTTGTGTATACATTCTCAGACAGAGTTCTCAATTAAATACACAGCCGGTAAGAGCACTTTACTTAACGCAGCAACTGAAAGTTGTTCTAGGTGGTGGTAAACATTGGTGAACAGACTTTAGAGCAACAGTGTATGTTTTCCAGCTGTCACTTCATGTCAAATAGAGTGCTACAATGAAAGTACACACTAGAAGGTGTTCAATATATATTATCACTATCACCAGGGCTTTGGGACCTGCAGAGTCAGAACCTTCTACTAGAAATAATAGACCAAGGGGTTGTTCTAGAAGGCCCTGTGTGTAATTACTATCTGGTGAAGTACAAAAATACTATATTTCTTAGATTTTAACTCATGGCCTTTATTTTATGGCCTTAAAATATATATTTTTAAAAAATCACTACTTTTTGTTTCACATTTGAACACTACCTCTGGGATGTTCCCTGTGGGGATGGAAGTGTCTGAGTTTGGTCTGCACTTGTTCAGTCTTTCATATGTGTCTGTGCTGCTACCCCTGCATGTTGCCTTTTATTAAACGTTTTTAATTTGTCTGAAGGGGAGAACATATAATTATATCAATAAAACTGGCAATAATAGCATATGAATGCCTACTTGTTAAATGAAACATAACTGTTTTAAAATTGACATCATTACCTGGAGTCTAAATTGTGTTGCCTCTAGTTGAATATAAGTTGTGTTTCTAAATGACACCATTAGATGGCAGCCAAAGTCGTTATCAACTCGTCTACAATAAATGAGTTCAGTACCAAACACGTGGGTTACACTACCCAATCTGTCCACTAGAAACTCATGAGCGGCTCGTTGGTCTAGGGGTATGATTCTCGCTTAGGGTGCGAGAGGTCCCGGGTTCAAATCCCGGACGAGCCCAAATTTTGACTATGGATCATTGGATAATTAAAACTGACAGTAGTATCCCTGAAGTGCAATACACCCACCAATATGAGTACATCCCCCAAATGAAAACACTCCCCCCAAATACGAGTTAACTCCCACAAATAGGGTGACTTGCTCACCTCCCCACAATACAACACGTGTGTTCAACTTCATGCATGAAATAACCATTGGGTGCATCAAGTCAGCCGAGCTGCTGGCGACGCCGGCGCTGCATGAAGTTGAACGTATCTAAAGACACGCTCCCCCAAATTGCAAACGAAATTACATGAACTCAAAACGACATTACATTAACTCTGTCGTGAAATTGATCGTTTTGGTAAGAAGAAGATTTGTGTTAACAATTCAGAGAGTTATAATTGCACCAATTAGGCTACTCTTTATTTTAATCAGGGACATTCCTATGCGATAATCTTAGATATGCTGTAACATTTCACAACATTAAAATAAGTATGCGCATTGATGGAATCAAAACTTTTCAGAATAAAAAACTAATTGTCCACGACAGAAGTACGAAATGCCATGAGTTACGTGGCCCAGGATAGTTGTTTGACTCGATTTTTAGTTTAACATGCAATTTATACTTTGCATTTCAGTACTTGCTACATTATTTGATTGCCAAACAACTGTCCTGGTGCACGTATAACTCTGTCTTCTTACTTCTGTCGATCAATTTCTTATTTCCTGTTAGTCAGCCTACTGTGCATCCATTCAGCGACGAAAGTGTTTTGCCAACCCTTTCCGTTTTTAGTTAATATTATGTCGTTTTGAGTTAATGTAATGTCGTTTCATTTGGGGGAGCGTACGTCTTTGTATTGGGGGGAGGTGAGCAAGTCATCCTATTTAGGGGTGAGATGACTCCTATTTGGCGGGAGTGTTTTCATTTGGGGGAAGTACTCCTATTAGTGGACCACAGTGTTTTTCAAGGCCATCATACTATCACTGCAGTGAATTCATTTTCCCCATTTTTCATTTTACCCGCCAGGAATTGGACCGCAAACTCAATCCGTACAATTCCGAACACGTTCAATTCCGAACATATTTCCGAACAAATTCCGAAACAAGTCCTACCATTTCCGAACAAGTCCTAACAGTGCGTTCACACTGCAGAGACGCGAATCGCTTGCCATCGCTCGCCTACCCACAGTTCACCACGCTCGGGGGCGTTTCAAACAGATTAATTGGGTGTGCTTTGCCTTCGGCAAGGGCACAACCTTTGTTCTCTCACATATATATTTATTTATTTATTATTTATTTTCGCCCCCCTAAGGATCAGGTCAATATTTGGACTACATACACAACGGCGGTGTCAAAAGGTTCATCTTGGTAGCGATTGCGTTGGTTGTATTTTTATTTACGTTCAGTTGCATGGTTTAAGTAGAAATTGCGTTTTTGTGGTGAAAAGTGAAGCTAACGGTGGATAATTTGCTAGCCACAGTCACTGACGTTACTAACGTCACTACGTCACTAACGTCACGAAAACACGCGTGACTACCTGTAGCAGAACATTCGTTTCGCATCTGTTAACTTGGGGGATAGCTAGGCTAACTATAGCTTTACTACAAGGCAGTTGCAGGAACGCCACAAGCAAAGAGGCCAGGGTGATAACTATTTACTCATTTTACTTTGTGATGTGAAACACAATTATGAAATGTAATGTACAATATTAGCTGATATTATTAAGGAAGTAGGCCCACATCTACTTTTGGAAACGGTAGTCTACTATTTCACTGAAGCATTAGCATCATGACATTAGCCTCTGTTGCCCGGGCAACACATACTACAGTGGTCTATGATGCATCTGTTTTCAATCTTTAAAATAAACATTCCTCACAAATACATTTTCGTTGTAGGATTTATTATGACATTACATTACAAGTAAACGATTTGTGGGTGAAATTATCATGACCTGTGGTTTCAAACCAGTGTTGCTCACTGCAACGCTGTAGCCTACTACTAGTAGTACTACTACTAGTACCCGAGACACTACAAAAACATCTACACAGCTGTAGAAAGTCAAACGGCGACAGAACATGTTCGGCACTCCCCTTACTTAAATCAAAAGTCTATCTAACTGCTAATCTTAACTTCATTGCCACAGCCTAAACTTTGTCAATCTGTTCATGAAAATAATTAATTTCAGCCTAAACCGTACAACGGAACGTTAAATCCAATTCAACCAATGCAATCGCTACCAAGACGAACACAGCAGTAGTCTAGTACTGTACTGTAGTAGTACAATTTACCGGGGCAGTTTCTCCACACAGGGATAGCGCACTTTGCGTTGTTACTGTTGTTACTTAATGATCGCTACCAGTGAGCTTTTCATGAAAGCGATTTTCCACTAAATAAATGTCAAGCTTATTTACGTTTTTGGGGGCATATTTTCAGTTAGAAGATGGTACTGTTTGAATCGCGATTCAATCTTCTACTGCCGGTAATGTCGTAGAATAATCTTTAAAGGGGGTTCTTTATTCATGAATGAATGCAATGAGTAGGCTAAATGCATGAAAATATCACTAGAAGGGAAAAACTTAAAAGGACGTTTACGTCATAGAGATTAGGTCAATTTTTACACCGGTCTGCCAAATGTATTCATTTTGATTCAACGATGAGGATGCCTTTTGCAGGGGAAATGAGAAGATCTATTTCATTCTACACTTCACTCGTATTTTCAGTTGTAAATGAGCAGCAAAAAAAAATGCTTTTAAATCTATGTAATCTTTATAAATAATAAGTATGCATTTTTAAATAAAATATACAGAAATATCAGTTTTAAAAATGTCATTCAAAAACGGACACCTGTGCAACCGATGCAAGCAAGCACACCCTACAATTTCCCTAGAAATTGTACCCTCTCTAGTGTAGAATGTAGTTCTCTAAAGTCACTGTTGTAGTTGTCATGGCCAAGTGTGCAGACTTGGGTTTACGTACTCGCAACATCGATCAAAATACAACTTGTATACAAAATACAAAACTGTTTAATAGACATACACGTTGACATGTGTAAAAAACGTTTTATTATATTACTCGAAGTCTCTGCTAATCTGTCGATAAGATACAGTAGGGAGTTCCAGCCTGGCTAGCTAGCTAGTTACCACAGAACGAAGTTACGTAATGTTACTAGACTGAATTTGAAAGTACCAGCACCAACAACTTAGGCAACCTTGCGCCATGCATCTTTAAAAAATAAATAACATCTGTACGAATACAGCTATGTATAGTACGCAGCCACACAAACGATTAGTTTCTCCTCCACCTTGAAACCTAGAAAGCTAGAAATGTTTACCATGGCTGCTATGTTACGAGAAACAAGAAAACACTCTGATTGGCCATCGCTAGCGAAAATCGCTCCTCGTTTACATAACGTTGAGAAAATCTCAACTCGGTCGCGTCCATAGGTCGCGTCGCTACCCACAATGCACCACGCAAGCGATTCGCCTGGCTCCATAGAAAATGAATGGAAAACATGTTGTCGCTCGCATCGCGCCGCTGCAGTGTGAACGCACTGTAACCATTCCGAACGCAAGTCCTAACCATTCCAAACGCAAGTCCGAATAGAGGCGGGAGGGGCAAAGAGTCACGTGACGTAAAACTGCAGAAGACTACAAAAAGAAAATTATTGTACTGTACAGCATTGGCAGCTTTCTTACGACGTGAAAAATAAAAGAACAAAAGAAAAATAGGTATGTTAAAGCAAATTATATGTATACATGCATTTCTGAATTATGTTGACTGACCGATGTAGACGAACTATCTCTCATTGTGTTGTCTGATGCTGCAACTTTTCCGCTGATTTTTTTACGCGTAGCGACAGTAAACAGCACAGCTAATGATCACGACTGTAATGCTACATTGAGTACTTGGTCTTTGTCAGCGTAAAAAATAATAATGTACAACCAAATTCTTCAATGGACGTATGATTTGTATACATGTTTTTTATGTCAGTCCTGGTATTAGCCTACTGTAGGCTACCCAGAGCAAACAATCACGACTGGACGTCGATGCCACATTGGTCTTTGTCAGCGTAACAAAAAAAAGAATATCGATATGTACAGGCTAATTATTCTATGGACGTATGATTTGTATACATATGTTTTATGTCAGTCATGGTATTGAAATTGGCGATGCAGACTCACTGCCCCTCTGTGTACAGTCCCCTCTGTGAGGTGCAACTTTTCTGCTGACTTTAATTTGACCTCAGAAGTACAGTAGAGACAGCAGAGCAAACTAGAGAGGGTACAATTTCTGGGGAAATTGTAGGGTGTGCTTGCTTGCGTCGGTTGCAGGTGTTGCAAGTTTTTCCCTTGTAGTGATATTTTCAAGCATTTAGCCTACTCATATTGCATATTTCATTAAGAACACCCTTTGAAACAGCTGCGAACCCCCTTTGAAACAAGCTACTGTAACAACGTTGTCACTGGCAGTATGGAATCGCGATTCAAACAGTACTGTACCGTCTGCTTGCTGAAAATATGCCGGCCCCCCAAAACTTAAATAAGTTTGACATGAATGTAGGGGGAAATGGCTACTTCAAAATAAGTTTGCTAGAGGCAAGCTAGCTGCTGTTGCTCCACAGTTCACTGATTGTTTGAATGCGCCGGTAATGAGAAAGTTTCTTTTGACATAGAGTTTAGCTGTGGCATTGAAGACAGTACTACTACACACTGCCAGTGGGCGAGCCGAGTCTGACTGAGGCTAACGTCAAAACAAGCCGCGGTGTCACTCAAATTCCAAGTTTTACACAAATCACAAAAATATGCTGACCCGCTGGCTATCTTCGCAATCGTCTTATCTTTAAAACACTGCCCTCCTTCAGATTTTTTTATGTAGAATTGACCCTGGTACGAAATTAAGAAAATACTCATCAGAGATCGACAACAGCTGACGCAATCGTCAACGGAGGCTGACGGGGCTCTCACGTAGCAAACCAATCAAAGTTTTTACAGCAACCTACATTAAAATCTCACCATCTGGCTGTCTTCACAATAGTCATATCGTCATAACATTGCCCTCCTTCTGTTTTTTGGTGTAGAATTGACCGAACTATAAAATTACGAAAATACTAAACTACGATGACGATTGCATGGCTGCCGCCTGAGCAGTCTCACGGGCGAACCGCACTCGCTCAAATTACAAAGACTTTCACGACCTAAATAAAAAATCCTAGATTGCAGTTCCACTCGAAATTGCTTTCTCAACAAAACCCAATGGTTGGTAATTTTGGGGGTTGGCATTTTTCACTCATAATCCAAGCTCCAATTTGCGTGCTAGAACGTCTCTATCACGTTGTATCCATGCGTCGTTGCTAACGTGTGCTGACGTAGTGACGTAGACTAGCACTGCTACCCTTCGCCGACAGAAGACACTTTTTGCCACAAAAACGTTGTAACCTCCTAAACTGTGCAACGGAGTGTAAATAAAAATACAAGCAACTCAATCGCTACCAAGACGAAACTTTTGACACCTAGGTTGTCTATGTAGGCCAAATAATGACTGAGTTTTAGGGGGGCAAAAAGAAATAAAAAAAATAAAAATAACTAGAGAGGATACAATTTCTGGGGAAATTGTAGGGTGTGCTTGCCTGCGTCGGTTGCACAGGGGTCTGTATATTTTATATAAAAATGCATCGGGCCTACTTATTATTTATAAAGATTACATAGATTTAAAAGCATCTTTTTTTTGCTGCTCATTTACAACTCAAAATACGAGTGAAGTGTCGAATGAAATATGATGTCTTCTCATTTCCCCTGCAAGACAAGAGGCAGCTGACAGGCTGAATCAAAACGAATACATTTGGCAGACCGGTGTAAAAATGTACCTAATCTCTATGACTTAAACGTCCTTTTAAGTTGTCCCTTCTCGTGATATTTTCAGGCATTTAGCCTACTCATATTGCATTCATTCATTAATAAAGAACCCCCTTTGAAGATTATTCTACGACTTTACCGGCAGAAGATAGAATCGCGATTCAAACAGTACCATCTGCTAACTGAAAATATGCCCCCAAAAACGTAAATAAGCTTGACATTTATTTAGTGGAAAATCGCTCATTCATAAAAAGCTCACTGGTAGCGATCATTGTCAGTAACAACGCAAAATGCGATATAGCCCTGTGTGGAGAAGCTGCCCCGGTAAATTCTACTACTACAGTACAGTACTAGACTGCTGTGTTCGTCTTGGTAGCGATTGCGTTGGTTGAATTCGATTTAACGTTCCGTTGTACGGTTTAGGCTGAAATTAATTATTTTCATGAACAGATTGACAAAGTTTAGGCTGTGGCAATGAAGTTCAGGTTAGTAGTCAGATTATTTCAACTATTGAAAGACTTTTGAGTAAGGGGAGTGCCGAACATGTTCTGTCACCGTTTGACTTGAACAGCTGAGGAGTTTTTGTTAGCTACTCACACTACTAGTGTCTCGGGTAGGCTACAGCGTTGCAGTGAGCTACACTGGTTTGAAACCACAGGTAATGGTAATTTCACCAACAAATCGTTTACTAATGTCAGAATAAATCATATAACGAAAATGTATATGTGAGGAATGTTTATTTTAACGATTGAAAACAGATACATCATAGACCACTGTAGTATGTGTTGCCCGGGCAACACAGGCTAATGTCATGATGCTAATACTTCAGTGAAATAGTAGACTACTGTTTCCGAAAGTAGATGTACTTCCTTAATAATATCAGCTTATATTGTACATTACACATCACAATTGTGTGTCATATCACAAAGTAAAATGAGTAAATAGTTATCACCCTGGCCTCTTTTCTTGTGGCGTTTCTGCAGCTGCCTTGCAGTAAAGCTATAGTTAGCCTAGCTATCCCCCAAGTTAACAGATGCGAAACGAATGTTCTGCCAAAGGTAGTCACGCGTGTTTTCGTGACATTAGTGCAGACCGGTGTAAAAATTGACCTAATCTCTATGATTTAAACGTCATTTTAAGTTTTTCCCTTCTCATGATATTTTCAGGCATTTAGCCTACTCATATTGCATTCATTCATGAATAAACAACCCCTTTGAAGATTATTCTACGACGTTACCCGGCAGTAGAAGATGGAATCGCGATTCAAACGGTACCATCTGCTAACTGAAAATATGCCCCCCAAAACGTAAATAAGCTTGACATTTATTTAGTGGAAAATTGCTCATTCATAAAAAGCTCACTGGTAGCGATCATTGTCAGTAACAACGCAAAATGCGATATAGCCCTGTGTGGAGAAGCTGCCCCGGTAAATTGTACTACTACGGTACAGTACTAGACTACTGCTGTGTTCGTCTTGGTAGCGATTGCGTTGGTTGAATTGGATTTAACGTTCCGTTGTACGGTTTAGGCTGAAATTAATTATTTTCATGAACAGATTGACAACGTTTAGGCTGTGGCAATGAAGTTCAGGTTAGTAGTTAGATAGACTTTTGATTTAAGTAAGGGGAGTGCCGAACATTTTCTGTCGCCGTTTGACTTCCTAAACAGCTGTGTACTGTAGCTAGATGTTTTTGTAGTGTGTCTCGTGTAAGCTACAGCGTTGCAGTGAGCTACACTGGTTTGAAACCACAGGTAATGGTAATTTCACCAACAAATCGTTTTCTAATGTCAGAATAAATCCTACAACGAAAATGTATATGTGAGGAATGTTTATTTTAAGGATTGAAAACAGATAACGCTACATCATAGACCACTGTAGTATGTGTTGCCCGGGCAACACAGGCTAATGTCATGATGCTAATACTTCAGTGAAATAGTAGACTACTGTTTCCGAAAGTAGATGTACTTCCTTAATAATATCAGCTTATATTGTACATTACACATCACAATTGTGTGTCATATCACAAAGTAAAATGAGTAAATAGTTATCACCCTGGCCTCTTTTCTTGTGGCGTTTCTGCAGCTGCCTTGCAGTAAAGCTATAGTTAGCCTAGCTATCCCCCAAGTTAACAGATGCTAAACGAATGTTCTGGCAAAGGTAGTCACGCGTGTTTTCGTGACGTTAGTGACGCAGTTACGTTAGTAACGTCAGTGACTGTGGTTAGCAAATTAGCCACCGTTAGCTTCACTTTTCGCCACAAAAACTTAACTGAAGCTTAAACCATGCAACGGAACGTAAATTCCAATAGAAGCAACTCAATCGCTACCAAGACGAAACGTTTGACACCTACGTTGTCTATGTAGGCCAAATATTGACAGAGTTTTAGGGGGGCAAAAAGAAATAAAAATAATAATAATATATATGTGAGAGAACAAAGGTTGCGCTCTCGCCGAAGGCTTGAGCACACCCAATAATATATTTACATTTTACATTTACATTTAGTCATTTAGCAGACGCTCTTATCCAGAGCGACTTACAGTGAATACAGGGACATTCCCCCGAGGCAAGCAGGGTGAAGTGCCTTGCCCAAGGACACAACGTCAGTTTGCATGACCGGGAATCGAACTGGCAACCTTCGGATTACTAGCCCGATTCCCTCACCGCTCAGCCACCTGACTCCCTATATATATGTGAGAGAACAAAGGTTGTGCCCTTGCCGAAGGCAAAGCACACCCAAATATGACCACATTGATACGTTGACCAGGGGTTTGGCGTAACAACAAAATAAAGTTGACGTGTTGGAGTACAAGCATATTATTCTATGGAAGTATGGATTTTATAAAAATGTCGGACCTGGTATTGCTGTACAGTAGCCTAGACAGCAGAGAAAACGATCACGACTGTACATCTATGCTACATTGATTGAGACCTTGGTCGTCAGCGTTACAAAATAATACAATATTTGAGAGATTGGCCTAACCTAGCTCATGTTTGCAGATAAGATGGGAAAGCCAGAGTCGTACTGGAGGGACATCTGCCAAAAATACGCCCAGGGCAGGTACCAGTTTTCCACAGGCAAAAGGCCTGGCAGCAAGAAGTGGAAAGGAGCTCTGGAGCAGATAGATGCTTGCCCACTGCAGATCAAGGGCAAGGTGGATCTGTTCCGGAGACACCGAACATGCTCTTGTGGGTTCCATAAGGTAGGCTATATTTACATTACATTTACATTTAGTCATTTAGCAGACGCTCTTATCCAGAGCGACTTACAGTAAGTACAGGGACATTCCCCCGAGGCAAGTAGGGTGAAGTGCCTTGCCCAAGGACACAACGTCAGTTGGCATGACCGGGAATCAAACTGGCAACCTTCGGATTACTAGCCCGATTCCCTCACCGCTCAGCCACCTGACTCCATTGATCAAGTGATGATAAATTGCTGTTATAGATTATAATGTATTTGAAAATCTGGAGAAAAATATCAGTGTTGGATCATTAGTGAATGATTTATTACACATAGCATGACCCTCTTTTCTACTTGAACCCTCCCCCTCAGTCAGATCAGTCATCAGAGGCAGGTGGAGGCTCCAGTGAGGCAGGAAAAGGCTCCAGTGAGGCAGGCGGAGGCTCCAGTGAGGCAGGAAAAGGCTCCAGTGAGGCAGGCGGAGGCTCCAGTGAGGCAGGAAAAGGCTCCAGTGAGGCAGGTGGAGGCTCTAGTGAGGCAGGTGGAGGCTCCAGCGAGACAGGCAGAACAGTGAAGTGCTCTCAGTGCAATGAGGTTGTGGAGGAAGAAACATTCATTGTGGTGGCCTACAGCTATCTCAAACAGCTGCTGGAGGAAAACAGGGTTGTCCTGGAGAAGACCGACTTGGTTCTGATACCAGTCTACAAGACAACAGTCTCTTCTGGGTGAGTCTTGTTTTTTTATGTGTGTACCTTTCCTATACAATGATGACATTATCAAGATTAAACTGCAAGAAAAACCTTCACCTGCTTGCTTGTTAGAAAATACTAAACATAGGAGGATAGGCTATTATGTGTAAAATAACCAACTGAAGCATACTGTATGCATTTGTGTCTTGCAGGCTGCCTAGGAGGGATAAGAGGAAGGATGGGGACATGCTGTTGCTGCAGGCCACCGTTCTCCCCAAACAGTTTCACCTGGCCAAGGAGTCACTCCCTGAAGTGCAGACTGTTCCGGCTGCTCCTGTGCAGCATGGGCATGAGGCTAAGGTGTTTGAGGAGCCAGCAAACCGTGAGGGGGAAGCTTTCACCCCAAAGCGCACGGTAGCGGCAAACTGGCCCGTGTGGTTGTTCTCCACCCCTCCTAGATTCGGCCCACCATTTCCCGACCACCCACCAGGTCCATCTACTTCCCAGCCACCTCCCCAGTTCCAGCCACCTCCCCAGTTCCAGCCACCTCCCCAGTTCCAGCCACCTCCCCAGTTCCAGCCACCTCCACACTTCCAGCCACCTCCACACTTCCAGCCACCTCCACACTTCCAGCCACCTCCCCAGTTCCAGCCACCTCCCCAGTTCCAGCCACCTCCACACTTCCAGCCAGCTGCCGACCAGTACCTGGCACCTCCACCACAAATGTGCCCCTCTGCCCAGCCAAGGCAGCGTACCTGGAGACAGAAAAAAGCTGCCCAGGAGAATGAGGAGCTGATGGCTAGGGGTGAACCACCATGCAAGCGGTTGAGGGATCACTACCAGTACGTTTGCAAACAGTGTGGGCAGGGGAAAAATAAAAGTACTGGTCACACCCAGCTGAAGGATCGGTGGTACTGTCCAGCCTCAGGACTCTCCATGGCAGAGTGGAAGGAGCAGATGACCAGTCTTGCCAATGGGCAACAAAATGTATAATACTGTGTAATGTGTAAACATGTATAATAGTTCTGTGTAAATAGTTAAATATTTGATATAGTTATGTTTTTCATTTCTGTGTTTGTGCATTGTGTTCTGAAAAAAAATTCTTTATATATTTTCTAAATACATACTTTCAGTTTAAATAAACTGACCAAAGTTCCTCAAAATCTGAATTCAGGATTGTTTTTCTCCTATACCTTGGCCTGATACCGTTCATCCTGTCAATACTGTTAACACTGTATATACCTAAGCTTTTTCATATCTTTCATATTCTATATGACACATACTGTCTGCACATTGCATACATTGCATTACACTTTACTGACAATACAGTTGAATCTAATCTAAATTTGAAATGAATATATAACTTATTGAATTCCCTTTTTAAAAAGGCAGGAAGTTAGTTGAGCAGTATCACACTAGAGGTATGGATTATATCTGCACTGCTGATGGGTCATAGGCACAACACGGACTGCTGCAGACAAACGGCTTAAATATTTGCTATAATATTGTATATTATGTGTATCTTGAATGATATTTATGTAATTGAAAATATGTACTATTGGTGTTGTTAATACACTATCGTTAAAATAAGACATTTTGATGGAATATTTTTTTATTGACTCGGCCATACTTCATTCCTAGAACTCTTGCAAAGTAACTAAGTAACCTACCAGTGTTGTTATTAAATATCAGAACTCCTGAAATGCAGCCCTGCAATGTTGTCGATAAGAGTGATGAAAGAGTAATGAAAATAAGCGCACATTTGTGTGAAATGAACTTGAAAGGTGTGTGAGTGGAGAAAATAACATGACAATTTAGTTTGTTTTCCTCCTCTTATATTTTCTACCCCCCCCCCCCCCCCCCCCCGGCAATGGTCAGAGGAATTTCTCAACTATCTTTCACACTTCTTGTTTTAACTCCATTCCTATTACACTTTTGTGAATAATTTTTAAATACAAACCCTTTTAACACGCAATATGAATGGAATAATGAATAAAGATTAAAGTTTGAAATATCGTGTACGCTTGCGTCCATTAAGCGTTAATGTATCTCTATATATTATTTTTAACTACGACGCTAATGCGCCTGACTTTTTACAGCCTATTGTTTTGAAGTGGTGCTAGAAAATATACCTCACCACCAACATAGTTTATACAAAGTTTGTTCAACGCAGACTGTCTATGGTTCAATTCCCAACTTTTACAAGAACGCATTGCATACAGTTGAAAAACTCAATTTCCCATGAATCTTGTTTTCATGTCCGTTCATGCGCGCAAGTATATCCCACAGTTTAGCGTCACTGCTATGACAACAGTGAGATGGTTTCAAGCAAGTTGGACATAATGACACAAGAAATGTGATTTTTGTCATAGCAGCAAACCTCAAATTGCAAGCAGGCTTGTCTTCAGAGAGGTAAGTGAAACACAAATAGAACTGTTAGCTCTTTTGCCATATTCGAGAGTTTTACAAAAAGAACACAGACACGAGCAGGAATTGATAAACAAGCCAGGTGCAGTAGCCGGTTAGCGCGCGGGGCTAATTAGCCATATACATAGGTTACTACTTAGCGTTAGTTACCTAATTAAAGTCAAGAGTTTCTCTGATACGACTATTATCTGGGGCAATAAAGGATACAATTATTTCCAAATGTACCAAGCCAAATGCAAACCCGACGCAGAGTATCTAGGTATTTTGGTTAGAAGAATCAACAGATGATGTACTTGCTAGCAGACTCTTAAGTAGGCATCACTAAATACAAAGCTACTATACTAAAGATATATTGCTTCAATCATTCTTCATGCTCAAATACTGTCTTAAAAAACGTCGAAATACATAAGAACGTGCTTTGTGTGTCATCTTTTGAGACGTTTCCCTCTGCAGTGATTTTTCATACAACATTAACATTCTTAATCTTGAAATGGATGAGGTAGCTGAACAGTGAGTTTTACCTATATGACAGCAGAATAAGATACCTAATAATCTGCAGAGACTCAAACCATATTTTCCACCAGTTGGTAAATTTAATCAAATGAACTGTAGATTATTTACAAATGTTCCACAATCAGTAAATTATCTTATGTAGATGGACAATTAGGGCCACCATGGCTAACAATCTTGCTCCTGTTACTATTAGCCTTAATGTCATGTGATCCTGCAGTTTTTAATGAGTTTCATTAGCATAGGCAACATATTGTTTCCAGCCTGGAGCACCATTACGAAGACCACATTAATCGTTGGGTTTATGGTCTTGATATAGATTAGGTTGTAGGTGGGTGTGGGGCAAGGGATTCTCTCTCTCTCTCTTGCTCTCTCTCGCTCTCTCGCTCTCTCTCGCTCTCTCTCGCTCTCTCTCTCTCTCTCTCTCTCTCTCTGTCTCTCTCTCTCTCTCTCTCTCTTCCTCCCTCTATATTGGGATTAGCTGTCCATTCCACCTGCTCAGCAGTTAGCAATTAGGAAAGCTGCTTGGCCCGCACCCTGATACAATCCAGTCATGTGACTGGCTGGATTGCCTTTGGCTAGTGTGCCGGCTTGTGTGTAACACTTGCTGGGCTTGGAAAGTCATGCCAACAGCAACTCTACTATTGAAGAATTGAGGCTTCTGCTAAGTCTCGTGTGGATCTGCGGGAGTAGTTGACCTAATCATTGAAGTAGAAGGTTACTTGGTGACATAAGGGCAGTTCCAAGGCCGGTTTCACATGGCTGGAAAGATGTAGACAGTAGACACACTAAAATACTGAATGCCTAGGCCTGCCCATCCCCTGAGTAGCCTGTGGTGCTCTGTGATGTAACAATCCACACTGCACCACAATGTGTAGACTGTCGCAAAGAAGAGAAACATGAACATCTAGGTTATAGGTGGATACAGTAAAAAAACAACAACACACCAGACGTGTAGCTCTAGCCTCGACGTGGTCCCTGACATAAGTCACAAACACACCAAGTATTGGTTTTGCCTGTCCTCCTCTAACATTGAAAGTGCAGTTTTCCTTGCCTGGAAGCGAGTCCCAGCGGTGTGTGTTCTGAGAGTGCGTCATGGTTCTGAAGTGGCTCCCAGCGTCTGTCTGTGGCGTCCGACTCCCGTCCTCCCTCTGAAGTACACTCATCCTCTCCCCTCCAAGGACGTCGTTTGAGCTAATGTTCTCGGGAAAGAAAAAAAACGAAACTGACGTCGGACGTCTTTGTTTGTTTCCATACATGGAGTGCCCCTGAACGCGTGAGAGGGAGGGGGGGGGGGGGGGGGGGCGGTGGTGCATCTGTTCCCTATTATTACCGTATCATCGAGAAAAAGGGAGGGTAGGTGTGCTTGTGATGACCATGGGAAAAAATAAACTCCCTTTTTTTTTTCTTCTCTCCCTACCAGAAACGGCATGTCTCTGTTCAAGGCTCGTGATTGGTGGGCCACGGTTTTAGGCGAAGGGGAGGAGTTTGATCAAGGATGCCTGTGTGTTGGAGACGTGGACAACAGTGGCACAGGGCATGGTAAGTGTGTGTGTGAGACGTCTATGGCAAACCACAAGAATAAAGTGCATAAAACCAAACAAACAATAGAGCTAATGTTAATATACAATGTTGTGTGTGTGTGTATATATAATATATTGTAAAAAGTGTATGGGCTGCAGTGAGATACTGAGTGCTGTGTCCTGTAGATAAGGTTGTGGTGGGCAGCTACATGGGCGTGCTGAGGGTGTTCTCGCCTCACGCCTCCAAACCCGGCGAGGCCAGCAAGGCGGACGCCCAGCTGCTGGAGGTGCAGCTCCGAGACCCCGTCATCCAGGTGGAAGTGGGCAAGTTCGTCTCGTAAGTAGACGTTATTGGGAGCATACACACACATACACAGGAGTCAGGTGGCTGAGCGGTGAGGGAATCGGGCTAGTAATCCGAAGGTTGCCAGTTCGATTCCCGGTCATGCCAACTGACATTGTGTCCTTGGGCAAGGCACTTCACCCTACTTGCCTCGGGGGAATGTCCCTGTACTTACTGTAAGTCGCTCTGGATAAGAGCGTCTGCTAAATGACTAAATGTAAATGTACACACACACACACGAGCGCCCACATGGAAACCCCCCAAAAATGCCCTACACACACAACATAGGACTGTAAAGTAACTCCCAAGTGTGTACGCCTCGCCACCTTCGGGATTATCCACATCTCTCTGTGTTCCGCAGCTAACTGGACAGACCGCTCTGTCACTCATGGCGTCTTTAATCTCTTAACCTCCTCCTTCCTCCACCCCTCTCTTCCTCCTTGGGCTGGCTATGTGTGGCCTTTTACTGAAGTGGTGCAGGTCACGCTGGCATTAGCCCAACATAGCCCTGCTTAGAGCCCACATCAAGCTACTGGAGCTCCGTGTCACGGAGGGGGATTCAATCTCCTCAAACCTGTCCACACAAGAACTGGTACTGAACTGCACTTTGGGTGGCACGTGGGTGCTTTTCCATATTGGGTGTTGATAAAATGGAACCCAAAAAATGACCTAGAATGGATGCCATAGTTATATATGAGTCTAATGGACACAGTATCGGTTTTTGGTCTAGGCCTTCAAATGCCTTCATAATGCCTTTTACAGTATTCTTGACCACTGAAATTCAGCAGAATGCCAGTTGTTATTGCTGGCCCTGTTCAGCTAACCACCATATCATGAGCTTAGCTCTATCCTGTGGATTTATCCGACTCTACCAACCCCTGAGTGCTAAACTGGGCTACTCTGACAGCATTCGGCTAACCGCTAAGTCACCAGCATAGTTGTTGCTACCCAAGGGCCTCGCTCCACATTGTTGTTGTAGATAAATTAGCTCTCAATGGGAAATCATGTTCAGCAAAATGTTGAAAGTACCCACCCCTTCCCCTCCTCACGTCGAACTGAAATGTAACTGTTGAACACTCATTAATACCCAGAACTATCCAAGAGGGGCCGAGACAGAAAAAACAGAGATGAGTGAATGAGTGGGAAGATGGAAAGAAGGAGGAGGGAAGCACGGCGGGAAAGATGGAATGTCGGCACATGTCATCACCGGTGTCCCACACCGGGGGCCCAGGGACCTCCCGGAGAGCCAGGCTTCCGTGAAAAGCCGGGGCGGTGTTCCGAAAGTCTCCCCGCAAGGGGGGGATGTCAGAGCCGGAGTCAAAGGGTTCTATGACTGTTTGTTTTGGTATGTTCTGTTCTGTCGAAGGGTGGTAGCGGTTAGCCATTACTTAAAGCAACCGCCAAAGAATTCGGGAATAGACTCGGAAGACAAACACGTTGTAAATATTGTCGGGAGGGGCGGGCGAGGCCCGGATGTTGTGACAGCAGCTTTCTTCAACACAGGGCTTTGTGGTTTTCGGTGTTTTTGCCTTTTCCAACATTGCAACGTTTGGTTCGAAAGACGCAAAACGACTTCACAACCAAGCTGTGGAACATGTGTGGAGAGCCACAGATACAAATCTGACGAACCTCAAAATCTTTCCCTGCTTGTGTTTTACTCAGCTGGACCAACACAGTGTTTTTTTAATTTTAATGAAAGACTTGAGTCGAGCTGCCTTCATCACAGCTCTAGGCCTCGTGCAGGATCCGTCAAAGAAGCCCGGAGAATCCTGCTTCTCCATTATGAAGCGACAGAGCCTCAAGTCACAATGTCTCCTCGTTGACCTCTGAATGACCTCTGGTGTTGTGCTTGTCTCTCCAAGGTGTTCAGAGCTCCTCCACCTGGCTGTGCTTCACCCCAGGAAGCTGTGTGTGTACTCTGTGTCAGGTAACTCCCGTGTGCTGAACTAACCAGCCCACCAGACTATGTACCCACGATATAGGTCACGAATAACACTTCTGACCAAGATGGACGCCATTTGAGTCTCATTAGTGACACATTACAAGAACGTCTACAATTTCTTGCGTACAACATTTCAATGAATGTATCCCACGTAGCAATTTACACCTACAACGGAATTTTGCAGAGCACAGTATAGGCTTGCGTCCCAAGTTGCCGGGAGTTTTCAAGGGGAAGGAAACGTCTGTGTGTGTGTGTGTGTGTGTGTCCGTCCCTGTGCAGGTCTGGTGGGGAACGTGGAGCACGGGGCCCAGTACCAGCTCAAGCTGGTGTACGAGCACCACTTGCAGAGGACGGCCTGCAACATGACCTACGGAACCTTCGGAGGGGTCACAGGTACGAGACAGACCCTTCTACGGGCACGCATACGCACATAAAGGCAGACACGCACGCAGACAGACACAGACAGACAGGCATTACATGCACACACACACACAGACAGACATATACACTTCAACAACCCCTCCCAACCACACACACATCGTCATCCATGTGCTCTTTTGTGTTCATTTCTAATGACCACAGAGCTGGAAGGAGATTTTACTGTGTGACTCATTCTTCGTGGGGTCAGTCCTCGGTGTATGAATGAACGTTTATTTTTACGGCAGTGAGTAAATCCGTTGGCCGTGAGTGAGTGAGTGTGTGAGTGCGTGCGTGCTTATGTAAGGTTGCCTCAGGTCAACCAAAGAACTAGTTTTTTAGCATGTCAAAGGTCTGGCCCATACCCCAGACAGGATACAACAGGCAATTCATTAATATGAAAGGGCACTCATAGCCAAACATATGCACACACACACACACACACACACAGATGTTCATTCATATGGAGGAAAACACACAAAGCCCCATGCCCAACCTCCCATCATATCAGCCCACGCTGTCTCTGCTGTCTCACTCTCAAGCTGAAGACCTGCAAGTCCAGTCCAGCATGGCACCCCCCCCCCCCCACACACACACACACACACACACCACACACACACCCCATCTAAAACGGAAGGGGAGCAAATGTGGTTAAACAAAAATGGCCAAAAATGAAATAAGGACTGTATTGTTTAGGTGTGTGTGTGTCAGCGGAGATGCTAGGAGTGGACTCTGTTTGTCTTGGATGTAGAGGTCTAGTCCAGGTCTTTCCCTCCAGTTTTTCCAAAGCGCTAATTGTCTTAGAGGCCATGGACCTTTTCCAGGGGAGTCCACTGCTCTTTGCCTTGTTCCCTTATCTCTCCTTCTCTCTCTTTCTGCTTCCTGTTCTGTCTGACTGATCGCTACTCGTTCTCTCTCCTCTGTCGTTCTCTGTCTCTCTTTATTCTCTCTCTCTCTCCTCTGTCTCCCTCTCCTCTCTGTGCCTCACTCTCATCTTCATCTGTCTTGCTCCACACCTCTACATCTCATTCCAAGACTAAACATGTCGTTGATGAATCTCCTTCTCACTACGGTGTCGTCCCTCTCTGCTCTCTGACTCTCTCCAGCTCAGGCCTCCCCCTCCCCTCTGTGTGTGTGAGCATGCGAGAGAGAGAGAGAGTGGATTAAAGGCAGCCCACTATAAATCCAGATATAAACTGACAGGTCTGGATAAGAGGATCGATCCACTGACTGTCCCAGTTCTTCTCCAGGCAATCCCTTCCTCTTCCAGCCACTAGAGGGCAGCACAGCCTGGAGAATCAGCAGATATTGGCTCTACTTGTAACAGGTTGCCCCTGCATGTACAGGTCACATAACAGCTTGACCCCTGAACTCTGACCGTAACCTAGAACCCGGAGAGATTGTTTATACGCTAGACCGTAGTCATTCACTGTGTGTTTAGTGTTCAGTGAGTGTATGAAGCAAATACCCAAAGAGAGACGTGTGTGTGTGTGTGCGCGTGTGTGTGTGTGGGCACCCATGGATGTGAGCACCAAATGTGTGGGTACCATTTTTAGACGATATAGGCTCTGTAATAACAGTGCTTTCCTAATACTGTCCTAATAGCTGGGTTTGGGCAAAGGTCAGAATCCTTTCTCACACCACACGCGCACACACACACACACACTCCACTCCACCCAGAGCCCTCGTCCCAGAGAGCCACTGTACCTGCCAGCCTCTGTGCTTTGTCCTTGCCCTACACTAGTATAACATGCTCCATAAATGACACATATGGGCTGTTTTCCTCACTTCCTCTCCTCAGGATAGAGGCTTTGTGTTTTATAGTGGGCTTTAATACCCTATAGCCCATATATGGGCGTAGCCGCACACACTCATATCCACACAGCCAGGACCGAAACAGTCTACACTTTTAAGCGCTCTGCATGCACACACAGGCAGACACACACACAGACAGACACACACACATGCACCTGCATACACACATAGAGAGCAGGGTGGTGTTGTGATGTGGGAGACCTTGTCCCTGACTGTGTTACCGACCGCCCACTGTGTCCGGAACAGACCAGATGACCAGAATAGAACACACACACACGTGTGTGGGTTAATGTGGTTGTGTCTTTGTTTGTATGCGTCACTGTGTGTGTGCGTGCGTGTGCGTGCGTGCTCTCTGTAGGTGGTTGTCCTGGACCCCTCGTTGATGTGAGTTTGATTTTTAACAGCGCGTAGAGGCCCAATTATAGTTCTCTGGTCCCACTCACCCTGTTTTATGGGTCATTGTGTGTGTGCGTGTGTGTGTAGGCGCGTGTGTGCGTTTAGGTGTGTACGCCACCATCCTACGCTGATTTTCGGTGTCATAAAGCCCACGTTTGACAGCCTGCCACGCGGCAGGACTTTCCAAACTCCAACCCGTTGTACGCACACACACACACACACACACACACACACACACGCTGAGAACAAGCCAGGCTCAGTGAGGGAGATGTTAATGGACGTATCAGATTCAGAGAGAGGGAATGATCCTTGCCATGCTCACAGCAACACTGCTGAAACACAAGGGCTCATGTACACACGACACAAAACTCTCTCCAGTACTCCTGGTTGTGCTGTAAGACTACATGATAGGGGTGGGGGGGGGGGGCGTTTTCCATCCACTGTGGTCGAGGAAACAATCTGGCGAGGGCGCTGAGCTGATGGCAGCAAAGAGCAGGTGTGCTGGTGGAGCGAGGAGCCAGGGGAGAGACACGCCCAGGCCGCAGAGAGAGAGAGAGAGAGAGAGAGACCTGCAGGGAACTCCAGGGACTTACCAGGGCCTTGGCCATGACATGACATATGTTCTCTTTCTGCTTACTGTGAATGTATTTCTTCTTCTTTACCTCCCTTTGTCTCCCTCTCTCTCCCCCCCCCCCCCCCTCCAGGCCACCACTCCCTGTGCATCCAGTCCATGGACGGCATGTTGATGTTCTTTGAGCAGGACAGCTACTCGTTTGGTCGTTTCCTGCCGGGCTTCCTGCTGCCAGGGCCCCTGTGTTACTGCTCCCGCACCGACACCCTGGTCACCGTGTCCTCCGCCCGCCAGGTGGAGAGTTACAGGTACAGGCTGGATGGCTGGATGGCTGGCTGGTTACTGACACTGTCTGGCTGGCTTGCTGGCTAGCTGACTGGCTGGTGTTGACTGGCTGACTGGCACTGACTGACTGACTGGCTAGCTGCCTGGTTTGGCTGACTGGCACCATAAGTAGCAGGTCTTTGAACACGTGCTGTGAAGTAGACTGGAGGCCGTTTTCTTATATACTGCTCTCACCACAAACCACAGCGCCGTTTGTGAATAAAGAGTGCACGAGAAGGGATCTGTGTGTGTGTGTGTGCGCGCGCGCTTGCGTGCTTGATGCACTTGTCTCTGGGACGTTTGAATGTACATGGACTGTGTATGTACACTACTGCAGAAGCCTGTGTTCCTCCTATTCGAGTGTCTGTGTACGCGCTTTGTATGAAGTCCTTTGTGTGCATGGGTACGTGTTCCCACAATGTGTGCATGTTTCCTGTGTGTGTGAGTGTGTGTGTGTGTGTGTGTAGCTGAGTATAACTAGAGGATAGCAGATACTGCAGAGGGCAGATTGGGTGTTCAGGGCCCTATTTCCACAGCTGCGGCTGGTTAGCCCACGGTGCTAACTGAACGTTTTCACGTCCTAATGAAATTTCCACTCATTGATCGGCAGCTCTGCTCGAATAAGCCCGGGCTTTATTTTGCCCCGCGCTCGCCACTCATCGCCCCGGCAACAATAATCAGAGTCGTCTTCCACTCTCCAAACACACTCCGGGACTCTGATCTCCAGGGTCCCATTCCCAACCGGAGGGAAACGTGAAGTGTGTGTGTGTGTGTGTATGTGTGTGAGAGAGAGGGCTTCTGAGAGTATTTGTGAAGTAGCGTGTGTGTGTGTGTGTGTGTATGGACGGTACAGGACAGATGTCCGCTATGTGTATTGGAATGTGCGTGTGTGTATTGGAGGCTTTGGGAAGCCACAGCTCCCAGCCATGGTTATCCCGGATTTCTCCGGCTTCTCTCAGATATCAAGAGATTCCCCAGACGAGATATCATCGCGGAAACGCTGACCTCGGCCCCCCCTCCCCCCAGCCCCCCCCCCCCCCCCCCACACACACACACACACTCCCCTCACCACCCCTGCTGCTCTCACTGTTTCTTTCCCTCTCTCTACCCCTCTCTCCGTCTCCCCCTCCCCCTCTTTCTGTCTCTCTCCCCGGTCCTTTCCGACAGGCCGTAGATATGGATCGCTAATAAAAGTAGCTCAGTGGAGTTAGGTCTGGCTGTCTGTGTTCCACACACTAACAGGTGGCTTGGTCTGGAGGCGGCTAGACTGCAGCCCTGCTCACTGCGCACATTCTGGAATGATCCGCACATTCAGCCTAGCGCTCACTCTGACAGTGCCCAAGCACTGCCTAAGACGCGCTGACTGTATTTGAGTCACGGTCTGTTGATAATTGAGTACTGTGTTTTGCGAGTGTTTGACAGCTATCCAATGACCTGTAGCAAGTAGTATTATAATTCATAGATGCCCTCAACATAAGTTGGAGGGGGTAAACTGACCAAATGTCAGTTTTGTTTGCTGACTTCCCCCAAACCTCCCCACCACCCCGTTGTGTGTGTGTGTGTGTGTGTGTGTGAGAGAGAGAGAGAGAGAGTGTGTGTGAGTGTGTGTGCCTGTGTTTTTTTTGCCTCTGGCTTCTCTGGGTCTGATCAGTCCAAACCGGGGGAACAGTTCTTCTGGGTTAGTTTATTTAGCCTGCAATGTTTGTTCGCTCCCCGCTTGAGAGCTGATGAATGAGGGGTGTGTGTTGATGTGTGTACGTGTGAGAGTGGTGGTGTGTATGTTTGCAAGATGTGTGTGTACGTAAAGAGCAAGAGCGTGGTTATGTGTGTGTTTACAAAGCATGTATGTGTATATATGTATTGCAGAGGGATCCTCTTTCATGTAAATGACTGGCCTGTTTCATCTGGCCTGATGTCCCATGTCGACTGGCGAGTGATACACGCGCACACACACGCACTCTCACACACGCACACACACACACACACACTCTCTCACGCACACACACTGACCTCCCAGCTCCTCAGAGGAAGGCGGGTCAGTGGGTCTGTGTTCTCCATAGACACACACTTCATCTCACTAGCAGTCGCACACTCAGTGCCCCTGCATGATGGCCCTGCTGGGGAACAATCTGTTTATTTGTGGTTTGGAATCTCGTCTCCTTACACACACACACACACACACACACACTGTTCTGCTTGCAGCCATTCATACTGATTCATTCACTAACCAGCTACTTCACATCAGATCATTCCAAAGACGAGAAGAGATGTTCTCCCAGACGCAGCGAATAGCCTCCTGTTGTTTACAGCTCTATAAACACCACAGTTTAGCAGTTTCCTCGGACCAAATTATCGTATTTTAGCAGCTAGTCTTTCTGGCTCTGTCCTCTTCCTCAGTCTTCTCTCTCTCTCTCTCTCTCTCTCTCTCTCTCTCTCTCTCTCTCTCTCTCTCTCTCTCTCTCTCTGTCTCTCTCTCTGTCTGTCTGTCTGTCTGTCTCTCTCTCTGTGTCTGTCTGTCTCTCTCTCTCTCTGTCTCTGTCTGTCTCTCTCTGTCTGTCTCTCTCTCTCTCTCTCTCTCTCTCTCTGTGTCTCTCTCTCTGTGTGTGTCTCTCTCTCTGTCTCTCTCTCTCTGTGTCTCTCTCTCTCTCTCTGTCTCTCTCTGTGTCTCTCTCTCTCTCTCTGTGTCTCTGTCTCTCAAGAATGGCTGAGGTTCCGGTTGAATGTGTGTGTGCGAGCAAGTCTGTGTTTGTGTCTACGCACCTGTGTGTGTGTGAAAGACGTGTGCTGGCCCTCACACAAGCAGCTCGCCAGCCTCTTACTGGAAACATGATGTTAAGGCTGCCAGAGTCAACGACTTGGAGATCAGCTGAAGAGTTCTAGAATGTTCTATACACCTCTCAGCTTTCAACAGCTGACAACCCTAAGCGTTTGGAAGTGTCAAGGATGCCAGCTCCTCAACATCAAGTTGTTAACAATCGGACAGGACTTTTCTTTGGCTATGGCTATCCCATTACATGGAGTACCATTTTGGGAATACATTTGTGAATTTGACAGTTAAATGTTTTTCACGGTACATATATGTACTGTTGCAATAAAAGTGTTGGTTTCTGTGCGTGTGCGTGCGTGTTACTAAATGTTCCTGTCGTGTCAGGTATGAGACTCTGGCGGTGGCTACTGATGCAGAGACCAGACAGAACTCAGACCAGCAGGGCAAGACTGCTGGGAAGAGGCTCACGGTGAGAGCAGCTGCCTGTGTGTGTACGTGTGTGTCTGTGTGTGTGTGTGTGTGTGTCTGTACATGTGTGTGTGACACCACTAGTTGATGTCATGCTGGTATTTCCAAATGCATGGATTAGGTCTGTGTTTATGCATGTTGTGTGTGTGTGTGTGTGTGTGTGTGTGTGTGTGGTACCCGCAGGCTGACTGGACCCTGGTTCTGGGGGAGCAGGCCGTGGACCTGTGTGTCCCCACCTTCTCCCAGTCCACCACCTCCATCTTTGTTTTGGGGGAGAGGAACCTGTACTGCCTCAAGGACAACGGCCAAATCCGCTTCATGAAGAAACTGGAGTACAACCCCAGCTGCTTCCTACCCTACGCCTCAGGTGACTCAACACCCCACCCCCCACCCCACCCCCACGCATCAGTTAACCCCCCCTAACCCAGGCCTGCCTTGCCCTGTTCCTGGAGAGCTACCATACCCTCCTGGAGGTTTTCCCCATCCAACCTCCCTCAACGTACTCAGCTTGCCGAACCAGCTAAACGATTGGAGTCATGTGTGCTGGATCAGGGCTGGAGGGTAAACCTCCAGGTGGGACCTCTCCAGAAGCAGTTGGAGCGGAGCCCTGCCCTGAACCTTACCCTGTCGTGGTACTCTCCCAGTTTGGACCTCGCTCTTAAGCCTGTGGTCAGGTGTTACTCCCACCCCCTCCCCTACACCATTACACCATTTTCCATTCTCACCTTCCCAATTCTCTCGCCGCGCCAACGTCCTCCTCCTAGCAACCGGTTTCCGGCGGAGTCGAGGCCTTCTGAGCCTGGCTGTGCTCGGTAGCCCCGGTGTGTGTTTGCTCGTGGGCCTCGGGTTCATCTGATAGGGCAGACTCCTGTGTGTGTGTGTGTGTGTGTGTGTTAATGAGGGGCTCAACACAGCGGCTCCTGTGTCCTCCCCAACACGGCGGGCCTGGACGTATCAGAGAGCTGGCTGCCGGTCTCATCTGATCTGGTATTTAACACCCCCGCGACACGCGATACCCCGCGCACACCTGACTAAGCACTCGCAAGACGCACCAACGGCCCCCTAATGAGTACAAAGGCTCACACACGCGATACATTCGCAAGTTTTCTTTTTAGCGCAAATGTGCAGCGACTTATGCATGCCGGCTTGCATACACACACACACACGCACACACGCACAGTGTGTTGAACTGGCTGAATGCCCTGGAGGATCAGGGGTCTACGTGTTGCATGTTAATGCCAGGACTGCTGTGGCCTCCCTAATGAGTTCCAGCCCGCTCACCTCTCCAGCTGAAAGCGTCTCTACAGAGAAGGAGCGAGCGAGGGAGGGAAGGGTTGGAAGTAGAGAGAGAGGAGAAGAGGTAAGGAGGGCCAGAGACGAGAACGGGGCGGAGGAGGAGGTGTGAGAAATGAAAGGAGGGAGACGGAGAGGGGGGTGGAGGAGAAGTGAAGAAGAACCTAAGGGAATGACAGGTGGTTTACAGACCACTTCCAACTGCCACTGGTGATGCAGCGGAAACCTAGCGGAGCTGTTTCACCTGTGACCACACACAATACCACACACAATGCCACACCTAATTATCCTCACCCCTCTCTGGGGTAAGAAACCAGGAATCCAGGTGAGAGAGATCACCTCTGGTAGTATTATTATAATTTTTTTTTCTAATCTTTCCCGCGCAGCATGGAAAATGGCCTCCTGCTTTTGTAATCCGGTGGGGCTTGGGTTGATAAAAGGGGAGAGTCGGAGTGAGGGAGGGAAAGAAAGAAAGAACTTTCCGGGCTGTTGGATTTCACATTGTTTTGGCTAGAGCGTTAGCGGTTTTTACCGGGCCGCTCTGAATATTTCACAGGTTTCCCCCCAGCGCCTTCAGCTACACAGCTGCCTTTCTTGGCTCGCCTCTTCTTTTCTCCTTCTCCCTCCTTCCCCCCCGCTCTCATCCCCCCCAAGGAGTGATGATATGGCCACTTAACCCCAACATTGTAAATAACACGCCTCTAATTGCAGAGCACACACACACACACGTAGAAGGTGAGGCCTGTGCAGAGAAACCATTGCCACATGTTTGTCTAATATAAGACTTATACAGTTCTCGGCAACTGTGGCATTTAATCCAAATAAATAAAGGAAATAAAGAGTGCTACAGGAGTGCTAGGAAGCTAGCCACAGTACAGAGGTCCCTTCCCTCTGGCGTAGAGAGTGAGAGGAGTGTCAGTCACCCTCTGATGTGGCCAGCAGGGTCAGACGTCATCCGTCCCTGTCATTTAGGACTCGCCCCGGCCCCGTGCCGGTGTCTCTGCCACCCTGACTGTGTGTGAGGGTTGGCCCAGCCGTGTTCTCAGCCCGAGCACCTCTGATCTTCCTAGGCGGCAGTCACGCTAAACACTGGCCGGCCCGCCGGGTCATGCGTGCCGCGAGACCGAAAAGGTGCTGGTCACGTCAGGAGGCCCTTTTTAGCCTGAGCTCTGAGTCACTTGAGAGTTTGTGTGTGTAAGTGCGTGCGCGCGTGTGTGTGTGAGCGTGCGAGTGCACCGACGACGGTTATTTATTCCTCACCCAAAAAAGTAATGCGTCTGGATTTCCCCCCTCGCGTAAAAGGGGCAAAACTCGGATCAACCTGTCACTAGGAACCAACAGAACGTGTGTGTGTGTGCCCCCTAGTGTCGGAGGGAACCACCAACACGCTGCTGGGGAACCACACCAACATGCTGCTGGTCTACCAGGATGTCACGCTCAAGTGGGCCGCCCAGCTAGCCTGCGTGCCGGTTGCAGTTCGCCTCGCCAACTTCCCGTGAGTAAATGCCTCCGCCAACACACACACACACACACACACACACACACACACACACTAGCCCCCACCCACACTGACACACACACACACTGTACAATTTTATAGCTGAACATACTTGATTATGTTTAATTATTTTAAACAAAGTGAACCCCTAATTTCCTGGCAGACACTGTGTGTGTGTGTGTGTGTGTGTGTGTGTGTGTGTGTACACGTGTGTGTGCGGCTGCGTTCCCATTGGTCCGATAAGGTAATAGATATCCCTATAGACCTGTCTCTGGGTATGGAGGGATGAAAGAAAAGAGGAGGGACGGAACGAGAGATGGAAGGAGAGGGGTACGAGAGTGGAAGCACTTAGATGAACCTCCATTCCTGTCCTCCGCGCTTGGCTGAGCTCCCCTGCTTCTCTTCCTTTGTGTCTGTGTGTGAGTGTGTGTGAGAGAGAGACTATTCTAAAGAGACAATCTGTCAACACCATGAGCTCTCTGAGTGTCTTCACAGCACCAGTGTACACATGCACTTCATCCTGACACACACGCTCACGAGAGTCCAGTCCATACACAGACCAGGTGTGTTATGGTTAATAATAATCAATTATGATCTTCACCATGAGAAATCCCCAGCCATCCCCAGGAGGAAAAGACCTCACAATACCATCCAGCTGGCCAATCAAAACAGATAAGGAAGTGATGCACTTGAAGCTCAATGTTACATGCACCAAAACGGCCGTAATCGCTCCGCAATTTAGTATGAAGTCCAACCACATGGAATAATAATGCAGATTGGCTCTACAATCTGTTTTAAGATGCTGGAGATAGGGTGTGTTATTGTGAATCTAAACAGGGTTACTTAAATGATCTCCTTGACTACTGCTGGTCTCTTGGGTCGATATGTCTCGGCCCGTCT